>NC_088301.1:48239761-48447451 GCF_032854445.1 Liolophura sinensis | reverse complement strand
GTTCATAATGATATACTATTACTAGCCCGCAAAACAGGCTGTCAAAAATTAACCAACAGGGACTGTATTTCACCTGTCAACATTTTGCCTTTATTTATAAAGACATATTTTTAGCAACAGTTCCTGAAGGAAAAAATTATTTAAACATATATAAGTTATGTTTTCATACTTGACTATGACATTTGGACATTTAAACCATAACGCATTCATTACGTATAGCTGATCATGCATAAATACATATCAGTTTAATGTGTGACCAGGGTGTACTCATATGTATTCCGTGTGGCCTATGTGTTCAATATTACATCTCCTTCAATAATGGTCGATATTAGTAAGATGTATACGTCAAGTTCCCCCCAGCAAATGTCGAGAGTGAGAACATTGTCTATGCTTCACTTAATTAACCTGCTTTAAGTGTTAGTGTTGACGTCTGTAGCACATGCTGCTGGGATGTACAACAGCTGTCTCACCACGCTACATGTCTCAATTAGATCGATATTTGATCGAACTGACGACCGCAAACCACATCTGTTCTTGCTTTCTCACGAAATCGATGTAGGCGTGGGTTAAGGCGGTACCGCTGTATATGCTTATCCAGCTGAAAGAGTCGTTGTTATGCCTTGGATATTCACGTGATATTGTTTTCAGTATTCTACTTTAAAGGAGATGTTGAGTCTGGAAACGCGTGTTCCATTCACGCCATAGTAATAATTGTCATACGGATTATAATTATAAATGTTAAACTCTGGCAAGATTTATGGATCATGAATCAAGAACATGTGGTACAATCTAAAGATTATATAACGATCTGTGCTGAAAACTTGAAGAATTCCACAGTGAAGATCCTAATCCCAATGCTCAGTTTAAAATGTGGCAACATCACATAAAAGAACTGGAAAGTCTACATCCAAATTGATTCAAAGCGATCTTAGACTTTAGTCAAAATTTTAATCATTAAATCTGTAAAGTACTCTAAATTTACGTTATCAAGCAAAATTTTGACCATGTAACATGAGTAAATGACAATGAAATTTTGGCTTATTCTAAGATCGCTTCGTTTACCCCGGGGACTGGGTGATTATTGATTATATTTACTTAACCTTGCAATTTCGTGATGTCCAAAACTTTACTTACTGGGGATTTGTTAATGTGTGTTCCTGGAGACCGCACAAAATTTCAAAGCTGACTGCTTGATCTTACTTGTTTATGTGACTGATAAATCTAAGAGCACAGAAGTAATGCAGAAGTGAAATAAAGAAAACATCTGTCAAAAAGATTTCGGCCATGATGTACTGTTTTATGTTGTCGTGGTCAGTCGCTGGTACGCGAATTCTTTAAAGTTTGTTCTCTTTAATTACATGCGGCGAAAACTTTAAAACACATTACTTCTTTAATGCAGTGCAGCTACGACTGTTCAAATATTTTCAAAGAACAGCTGACACCAGTCTGGCAGAAAAAAACAGGTTTGCATCTAGGTTAGGCGGCTTGAGATCAGGGCAAAATTAACACGTGCTAAGCAACAATCCTACTGAAGACTCCCTCTGCTTTAGAGTCATGTGAACAAAATTAAAGTTAAGGGGACTGATTTATAGTGTTCTCGATACCAAAGACGCCCGGTCATAAATCATGGCCAAGATCGGTTAGGCCCACTATTCAGGACGTTGTTCAGGTGATCGGTATTGACAAAGCGTTATATTTAGCGTGACACGGTGACTTCAAGTCGCCCTAATCAAAAGGCAGCAGTATTTGTGACATTGTGAGTAAACGTTGTAGGAGTTATCCAACGCATCCGGGCCATTTAGATCTGTAGCATATGTAAACCAACAAAACGACGAGTTCTTATTATTGTTGTGGTAAGTTAGATTTAGTAAATTTGTTTACCACAACAATTCATGTATAAAGGCGTTATTGATTCAGAGATTTAAATTTATGCTAAGTATCACCTATTCACTTCAGAAACTTTCTTCTTCGACCGTAACTCATTCACTGTCCCCTTCAAGGTAATTTCTTTAAATTTACCCCGATCCACTTTAGTCTGCAGACCTGCTTGAAGCTCTGCATCCGATGGATAAGAGAATGTTCAAAATTACTTATTTGTAGCTAGCGTTTGGACTGCTATATGTATTAAGAGCAACATACTACATATATTCACCTTATTGGTACCATTTTTTTAGGCATTGAATAAAAATATTTGTTCTAAGTTCCTTGGGTTATGTTGTCTGTTAAGCCCCCTGACAAGAGCCATTCCATCGGGTTGTTTAGCTCGATGATGGTCTGGTTATTCATCTCTCTCCAGTATTGGTACATACAGAGATGTCGCACGAATACAAGAACACGTTAATGTTTTTACTTCTCAAATGAATGCTTGGCACACTCTCAATGCCCGTTTTGCTTATCAATGATTTGGTCATAGCATTATTTTTAATGCCATATAGGTAAGTTTTCATTCAACTCGATGACCACCAATTCTGTGGGAGGAGGTAAAACCACCGACCTCTGGTAAGTTACATATGTTGACAAATTTTCCCTTCATTGGTGAAGTGGAATTCTACCAATTCCCTGCCTAAGATCGGGTTTGAACCCGCACCTCGTGTGTTCAAACTATTGAAAGGCATGCACTTTTCACCATGCAGGATGCCATTCCTGCTCCTTCAGGCTTTATATCTGCCACCGCTGGATATGTTTTACTTTGCGACCCAGGTCAGGTGTTTTTCTTTTTTACATTTAAACTTATCAACAAAATTATTGGCTGTCGTGTACACACAAAGGTTAACGCGTATGTATGAAGTATAATATTAGTATGTCCCTCTTCGTGGATTGCAGTGAGGGTAAAGCGATTACTACCGGAGTGTATATAAATGTGCTTTATGGACAAGTGAAACTTAAACTGGCCGAAGTTATTTAGATATCAGTTGTGATTCTCATGGGGATTTCATCAACTGCCAGCGTCATTAATAATTAGGAAATGGCAATTTTTATAAAATTAAGAATATAAGCGCCACATCCTACACACACAAACAGTAAAATTAACTAGAAGGAATTCGTTTCTTTATTTATACATTTATTTGATAGGCATTTATGTCATACTCACGATTATTTCACTTATACAGCGGCGTCATTATGGTACCAGAAAACTGGGCACAGCCCGGAGGAAACACACGCCCATCTGCCATCAAACTTCCCCACTAACAATTGAAGAATAATCCAGCTTGAGCTGGACTTGGACTCAAAGGGATCGCATTGATGGAAGGCCCCTGATTCATTATGTTGCGCTACCCACTCGACAACGATTATATATGATCGCCATATAATGTCAATAAACGCAAAGATTTTTCCTTGGAAATTTGAAAATCTCCAAAAATATTATCCCTACAAGTGAGCTCGATGAATTTAGCAAAACATTCCAACAAAACTCTCAACACTTTATTCGCTATAATGCAGCTCTTGCAGGTGCTGTTATGGAGTTGAATGCTGTGGTGGAATGTTGTAGTAAGTTCACCGAGCTCTACAAGAGAAGGCACTGTTAGGTCTATTAAATCTTGCCGCATTTGGAGAGACTTGGTTGTTGGCCCAGTATAAGATCTGCTAAATCCTGCACAATTTCACAAGTTATAACTTAAAAATTTTATTAGAATGAAAGTTGCGTGGAGAGATTTTATCACTGTGTCTGTACTCTCTTAACGTTACATGCTTGCATGTGACTGTCTATAGCACTGGTCCCGGGATCACAAAGGAGATCTTATACTTGAGTCAAAATTTCAAATCACTTTATAATTTCTGATGTAACAAGGTCAAAATACTGCTTGACAACTTAAATTTTTGGTAAGCTATTTTACGACAAATTTCAGCTAGAATATTGGAAAGGAACATATCAAATTTTAATGATTAAATTTTGACCTCGTGATGCCAGGGCGTGCATGTTTAACAAGACAGTTAAGTTCAAGACTGGTCTTGGTCATTATAATAGAAGAATTCGATTCTATGCAGGGATTGCAGTGTGGTTAAAAGATAACTGTATACATGTAGATATCCTATGTGTGTATGAACATGTATCTCGAATGTCAGTTGAGTGCACGTCAGTCATTAGCTAAAGGTACAGCATTTATATAATACTTACAAAAACTTGGCCTTTACTTAACGTTTGCACTCGAACAAATTTTGATGTCCTGCACAATCGTCCGGAGTCGTTAGCATCCTTAAACATAAAAGGTAAAAGAGATGAAATGGGACATCAAATCTTGCTAATTACACACCATTATTAGTACGTTGACTTCACCACAATGTTGACTAGCCTCAGACGCCCTTTAACAGATGCTATTTGAGATATTACTCCTAATTTCAAACGTTAGAAAAAATGAGGTGACAAGGTCAAATGTTAATCCAGGATTTTTTTGTACCTATCTGGAACACACCTTTCTATTGCGGCCCAAATCCAGGTCTTCGTTGTTCGAATGTGCTGATGAAATTCTGCCTCGTCAGTTGTATTAAGCATTTTGGCGGAATTCCTGGGCTTTTTTTCTAGGTTTGAATATAGGACAAAAATGATAGACAAATAACTGGATAGACAAAATAATATCTATTGAAACACATCTCGGTGCTGGATTTGTATTTATACAGGCATGTGGTTTATATATAGCAAACCAAACAGTCAGTGACCAATTATCTCTTGACCCATAAACGTTTGTATAGCTCCGACGGTTAAAGCGATTGTTCGTCCTTGGGCAACAAGGTTGTGTGTTCAAACCCAACTTTAGTTGAAGTTTTGTCTAAACCCATGCATGCACGAATCGAACATACGATCCGTATTGATATGGGCCAGAATCCAGGTCACCAGACTAACAGCCGACCAAAATGTCCAGGCCATAATCTAGAAAAAAATTTGATACAATAACGTATATATATATATATATATATATATATATATATATATATATATATATATATATATATATATATATATATACGTTATTGTATCGTTATTATATATATATATATATATATATAATATATATATATATTTATATATATATATATATATATATATATATATATATATATATATATATATATATACATATATATATATATATATATATATATATATATATATATATATATATATATATATATATTGGTCTGTTCCGAAACAGAAAAGTCCAGATTTATTGGTGGCAGAGTTACTAGGCATGCTTGTCGTTAAGTCTTGTTTTTCAGGTTAACTTTTCGAAGAATTCTAAGAACCACTCTTATTACAAGGATAATTGCGTAGTTGGGAAAGAAGTGGAGGATGATGAAACCACAAGACCGGTCTTTTGTCTTCTTCTTTCATCTCAGATTGAATTATTAATGGCACATTCAATTCCGAAAGGACGGATCGCCGCAACAGTTTTGCATTGTAGTCACCATATTTTTCATTCCACCGCAAGTATATTAGTGGTATTCCATTAGTTCATAATGACTAACTTGGTCTTTTTATTAGCTCTGCATGTAGTTATGTCTTTTTACCTACAGCAAATGGCTGAAAAATTGCCCAGTGCGGCATTAAAGCATAATCTGTCAGTTAAGGTATTTTTAGAAGATACCGTGAAAGTGTAGCGATTGTATGACAGGCAAAATTCCAAGGTACTTACTCCTTGATTTAATCGCATCCCGACATTCAAAAGGCAGGACATTGTAAAGTTTCTTCACGACTGTCAGGCTTCCCTGAGAAAAACAATGTGTAATCAAAGAACAAATGAATTTTGACTCACTTTTCTCTGTACTATACATAGTCCCACCTGTAAACAAATCCAGGCATTATAAGCCGTTGAAGTGAATTTTGTACATACTTATCTATAACAAGCATAAGCATGTGCATATAAAGTAAAAATCCTCACAACTCTAATCTAACAATCATCTAATGTTGGCATCGAATACATTCTAATACTTGTAGATATTTAGCATTTGGATATAATTAAACAAACAAAAAAAAACCATAAGAAAACAAGACCATAGGAAAATCCTACACGAATTTCCAAATAAATTTGCCTCACTTAAAACTGAAAGGATAAGTTGTCTCAACATAATGGAGAAAATGTATACCCGTACAATCTGAGTTGCATCAAGAATAAGATCGTAAGTTACGACACTGTCACGTGTCCCAAACCACAAGCCCTTAAGAGAGTATTCTCGCCGATTTAACTATGATTAGCCAGTCAGAGCGGTGGCTGTCCTTCACTAACAATTCACTTCGCCTAGACAACAAGGAAACGAAAACAAAGTGTCAAAAATCATTCCATGCGTCAGCATAGAGGCTGTCTGACGAATAATTCCTCAAAGAAAGTAAATATGACATTTCACTATAGTTAAGCTTGACTTTGTATGATTCAGCAAAAGGCCACAGTACTAACATACTGACATGTATAAGACTACTAACATGCACAGTTTCACATAGTTATACAAGTTAAATTAATTATTATTATTAAAGGAAAGATACTAAAATTTGATCTTACTTAAAGTAATGAAATACGCATTTCTGTGGACTATTTGTTAGTTCTTGTATTGGCCAACCCTTCAGACAATTCAGACTCCTGGATGATAATGAACTTTTAGTCAGCAACGGTATCTGACCTAGAATATGGTATACTTTTTATTTGCTCTTGTTTGAATTCTGAAAAATTTATTTAAACGAGATCATGCTTTTAATTAGGTATTTTTGTTCATATGTAGGAGTTAAAAATCCAGATCAATGCACAATAGCAAAGTGACAGCCATTAAACAAAAGTGTGTTTTGTAGAAATTTGCTTAACCAATAGTATTTTCCAATTTAAACTCTCCATTATTGCGTGATTTTGACCGCTTCGATGGTTAGAACATTCACCTCGACGTCGGGAGACCCTGATAATACCCGGGTCGGACCAAAGACTTCAAAATGGTACTTGCTTCTGCCTCCCTTGAAGCTCAGCACTGAGAAGTTTAGAGCAAGGAAGCAGGGCTAGCATGCCCGGTGTCACTATAAAGTGACTGGGTTGGGTGTGATATCTGGTGCCTTCGACATAATACCAAGTCAGCGGCCGCATATATTGACATTGACCCACCATACCAATGAATTTTTTTTACCTCACAGACCTTCCCACGTACGCTCGGAGAGGAAGCCACCATTAGCTGGACTTGAACTGGACATATAAATTCACCTAAGAAATTTGTTGTGGTCTGAGTCGTTTACGTTCTTGACTCCACCGATCATAAAAATATTGTGAAAATCACGTACATTTAGAAACATGTCCTCTTTTGAGGTCTTCGGTGTGACTCGACCCAGGATTGACCCTGGATCTACCGTTCCCGAAACGGACGCTCTACCGACTGTGCTATCGGGGCCAGTATTATATCTAAGAGGTTCATCTCACAATTATACACGTTGTGAAATAAAAAATTCATGTCTCGCTCAGATCACGCAAACTCAGCATATTTATTACTATATATCTACATAACTAACCGGTACAGTTTATGGTAAAATCTGAATAGTTAGATGTTTTAACATTGCTGCACGCGTTGTATGTTCTGGTACTCAGTTTCAGTTTTCTGTTTTAATTGTTAGATTATAGATGCCAAACTATACACACATACGAACTATATATAAACCCTTTTGCCGAGCGTGCAGGAACCTTTGTTAGCCCTCATATAGATCGCACCAACGGCGATGATAAAGTCGGAAGTACAATGTTTACTTTACAGATTTGCAAAGTGCGTGTCCTTGTGCCAATATTTGTCCATACGATCAATTATTCCCCCCTCCCCCGACGCCGTGGACAGAAGGTCGCGTATTAGATCTTTAAACTAAGAGTATCCAACCTGGTAATAACAAACATTATCATATGTCTATAAACACTTATTTGACGTTTAAATACCGCACAAACAAACTTATCTCTCTAAAACGCCTTCAATACAATTAAGGAAACAAATGGCCATTTATGTGAAATCTCTTGAAACGGAGTAATTTATCGCTTAGTGCAGTGACTGCATCTACCCGTATGCCATAAAAGCACCTGTCATTGAGAATTAATATTCCTGCGGACGATTTCCTCATTTCATACTTCTCAGTGGACAGGATAGTGAAATCAAAGCAAATAAATTACACTCAAAATACACAAGAAAACCGCAAGATTTGTATACGTAGGTCTACAGAGAGGAAAAACTTCAATGAGTGCAATATGTGCAGACGTGCATTATCGCAAGGTTCATGAGGCCAATGGTCCTCATGTTCTCATGACGGTGCGGTAAACCGAAATTGTCCCACGTCACTGATATAATGGAGCTGCCTCACAAGTAATGCTCATGTTTGCGACCTCCCTGTGTATAGTAGGCTTATCTCGCAGTGCCTGTATACCACAACTACACGGTACCACGAGGCCACCGCTTCGCTTTACAGATTGTAAAAACTGCTATTAACAATCAATATAACCTCAGTTATTGTGAGATTTTTTTCTGTGATTTTAATTCAGCTTTACATACACAAAAAAGGAAAACAAATGTTCTTTCCTCACATCTAGAGAAAATCAAGGTAATCAGTCTGTCTTTTAAGAACTTATTTTACTGTTCTTTGCTTTGATCTTAGGATACCTTCTTCGAACCTGGTCCCTCTTTACCAAGAAGTATGCATCCTTTATCACTCCCCGCAGCTGTTTTTTTCCTGGACAGACAGTTTTGTATACTGGTTGAAGAGTGTTTTGAAGGTGTTGATTTTGGAAGAGATGGTGACCGTGAGCGAATCCCATGATCGATGACAGATGAGAGACCGGCCACCACAGCACACATTCCATTAGGCTCCTCTAACAAATGGCGAAGCTCCATGCTATTTCCTCTGGATTCCCCTGAATTAGATCACTTCATTATAATGACTTCTTTATTTATTTATTTATCTCATCCTTGTTCTCGAGAGATTTTTTAAATCATAACATGGCTGTCGGCTTTATGGGTGTAGGAAACAAGAGTGTCTGGCGTATACACCTCCGACGACCGGCAATATACTGACAAACTTTTGCACATGTGACGTATATAGGGATTGACAACAAACGCATAACGGCTCACTCCCGACTTCTCTATAGGCTCTTTTGGATTTTGGCTTATAATTCACATTTCAGATTCACTGATATCCTTTTCAGGCGCCACAAAATATGCAATTTCAATACTGCTTACAGTATTTTCCAGTTCCACTTTGCATACCATGTACCATCCCACTTAGTGCAACTTGGACAATAATAGTATAGTTGTCTTCATTTGTCGATTCTGCCAATCGATTCTGCCAGTCGATTCTCATACTGTAGGCCCCTTTAGCAATAACGTAAAGCCTATGTTATACTTTCTTTACTTTCATCAAACGTATAGGCCTTATGATCGCGAAAGTACGTAGAAGTCCACATTCTATATAAAGTTACTCCTGTGTCACTTTTTGTTTTACTGGATCAGGTTGGATCTATTTCGATTTATATGCCGACTGATTCCACACGTTCTTGTTTACTAAACAACCCTCTTTTCCTTTGTCCTAAAGCATGTTGATTTTCTTTCCGAAATGATCCGGACCGTTTTTTATCCTCCAGCTTGTTTAATATGCATGCACAGAATGAAAGTTTTCAAACACTGAACACTGTACTTCACTGGATCCTTCAGCAATGCACCAGATTATGGTGTAGAGTCGATTGATCGGATTTACGGCTGTGAACTAAAGACTAAACTAAAGGGCCTACGTACATATATTCTTACCTTTACAGATCGATACATAGCTTAAATGACCAAATTCTGATGTGCTATACACATATTCAAAAAGATGGATTTACCAGATAAGATATATGCATTGATGATTCATCCAAAGCTTTGTAGGAAAAAAAGACATAGAGTATGTATGCATTACACCTACCTAAAAGTATCTCCTTAGGAAAGCAATGTACACAGGAAAAGATTACAACTGGTATAACTTTAAACAATCGGATCAGACTGAGCAAACGTTGGGGACACTGCACGTGAAATTCCACCTCCTGGATCAGATTCCAACTACCTGTTTAATTATACTGATACCTATGCTGGACCAAAAGGTCCACTGACACCAATCTAATTTAACAGCCAACTTAACCTACAAACCTCTATTTTCTACCAAGAAAAAGCCCCATACAACGCCCGGAGTGCCGGAGGAGATACGTTGAGGGCATACGTTAATGGATTAACTATAGAGTGGTAAGTGTCTAAACAATCCATAAAAGAATGTCACTTCGCATTGAAAAACGATTTAAACTTAATCATAATGAACCGTAGTAATAATAACTATAATGCATTACTTTTAAGATAATTTTCACCATTGAAATAAATAAATCAATTAATAAAAGAAGTAGTAAAAAATGGGGAAAAATCTCTGTGCATGTTTTGTACAAAAAGAAGGGGGAGATTACGTTTAATCAGTGCATCTTGGCTTGTCTCATATTTATTTATTTGACTGGCATTTAACGCCGTGATCGAGAATTTTTCACATATACGATGACGGTCAGGTATATGGGTGGAGGAAATAGGTGTTCCCGGAGTAAAATAATCATCTGTATCAGTAAACCTTCGCCCTGTATCTGATAAAACTCTTGACATAACTTGTCGCAGCCAGAACAGCGAGAGCTGGATTCGAACACGCGATCCCATTGGTCAAGCTGGTTGCAGTGAGGCAGCGCGTCAACCATTGGTCAGTCATATGTCCTGATATGACTGAAGTTTAATTCCAAAGTGAAGAATACTTAAGGAATATGCATGAATGGCGGAAAACAGACTGAACAAATAACAGCACCTCGCTAGATAACCGAAAAACTTTTTTTACAAATGTCCGAAGCTGTAACAGCATGGGTTGGATTCGTTCGGACATGCGATGCCATTGGACAAATATTTGTATTATTAAGCTGTGGAGTGTCTATGTATCTAGTCCATCCCTAAATCTTGAATCGAAGTGATAAATAGTTATACTATATCCACGTGTATAAGCATATATGATTTCTCTTTTCCCCGATTTGCCTCTGAAATGAAAATCCATACAACGATTTTAAAAGGTACAAGACAATCAATTCATCGAGATATTTTGTTGATGTCATATTGTATATATTAACGATGACATCACTAACTAAAACATGATCACCAGATAAACCACATACCGAAACAGAGCCACTATCGTATATCAATCCAGGGGAAATAACTCATCAGCCTAATCCGCATGTTTTCACATATAGAATGGTTTGATTTGAGATTAGTTGAGACAGCTTTACAACCTGCTCTATCTGCCAGTCTGTCAGTTTTTGACATGGACAGGTCGGTTTATCTTCCTATCTTTAACAGAGTACTCTGGACGATATCGACATTTGGATTATTTCGCATTTGGTGCATGAGAAACCCGAAAGCCAACTCGGCCATTCTGTGAAGGGAAAACATACACATCTAACAATAATTTCTCCCTGTTCTGTCACCTGCATGTGTAGGGGAATCGTATTATTGTCTGAACGACCTCTGGCTTTGTGTTGACATTACTTTCTTTGTATCTGATTTATTTATTTTATGGGCTTTTTACTCCCAACTTAGTTATATACATTTCATGTTTTCGGGCACAGTAAAGCCGTCAGGGTTGAGTGGAACTGATGACAGTTTACTAGTCATATACCTGACAAGCGATTATCAGGTAGTTGGAAGAAGTATATTATGGCCAAGAACTGTGAGCACAGACAAACCTGACAAAATGGTGCTTTACTCAGATCAGTCTGACTTCTTTATTTTGTTTCTTAATTCTGTTTCTTTATTTGACTGCGCTATAACGTCATCCCCAAGAATTTACCTTTTTCATATAATGGTTGTAAATTTTAGGGTGTAAGGGTGTAGGCACCGCGAGTGCCCTGGGGAATCCCCCATGCAACCTTTAGCACGTCACTGACGAGCTCTTCCCGCTCATAATGACTGAGCGAGACTGCTCAATCGACCACAAGTGTCGTCAACCGCTACTACCTACCAACGCCCCATGCACGTATTATGACTGCCGGGTAATCCACATCTTCCCAGTCCATTGATGGGTTCACTCCGGTTCCGTCCACCCTTCTACGTGCTACAACATCGTATAGGAACGAATTCCTTCAATACAGTGGATGTATATGCCCATTGAACAAATAAATACATAAATCCACAGGAGGAAAAGTATAATGCTGATAACAGTCATTCGCGTATGGACTTAATAGGTGCATGGGTCTCAGTTTCAAATCAAACGTTATAAATATGGCGAGGAGTTCTACAAGACAATCTGTCATGTAAAGGAAATTTGTCATAAGTTTAAATAGAGTAATAAAAGAAAATAACGCCATCGATGTACAGCTTTTAAAAAAATTGTGCCTAATGATATGCAAAAGCCAAAGCCTGTAATAATCATTACATACGTATTACGTATAATCAAACAAAATTGGTGGCGATGGAATTCGAACTCCCCACGTTTATAGCTTACTATATATATATATATATATATATATATATATATATATATATATATATATATATATATATATATATATATATATATTGAACGTAATCGACAACGCCCATATTAAGTTGTCCAGTGAGGTCCCTGGATGGAATATTTACGTGTAAACTGAGCTACCACAAAACATGCGCATGTAGGTGTGTACACGGGTCACTGGTTTAATACCACTCTGAACGCGCAGTATGCGGATGAGCAATCGTGTCCACTTCCATATAAGGCTCTATGTGTAGTCTTGATCATTCGGGTCGAAGTTGGCATGTCAGAGTGACCTTTTGTCAAATGTCAAGGTCGCTGATACGGCGAATACGGTCGGAAGCCATCGTATCACTTGTTACAATCTAGGGCCATACTTGTCGAACACAAATGATGGTATGCCTTAAGGGTAGGACTAACCCCTGTCCTCCGTTCAACCGTCTGTAAAAATGCCCTCAAGCTACGTTCTGAAATCTCATAGAATAAATCTGCTGAGAAACCAAAAGACGTACGTAAGGAGTGGTTTGCATGTAATGGATATGCCTCGGTTACTAAATATGTATAGGTTAGCAACAGATGCTCCCAAAGCAAGAAAGCATTTTACATGCCAATATCTAGTACTATATCTGTTAATTTTAACAGAAAATCTGTTGTCTGAGTGATGCTAGAATGTATTGTGTTATTATAACATGATGTCTTGTCATATTCAACACAATATTCTGTTAGTTTAATAGAATCTTTATGTTGAATGAATAGAATATGTATATTACTTTATATATATTTAACAGAATAATTTGCTCGAATAATAGAAGACTGTCTGTTAAATATAACAGATTAATTTTTGTGTTTAAAACAAAACTGTCACATTGTTTTATTCTTCAATCAATTCTTAGATTTAATTGTTTACATCACTAACACAACATACCCATTTTTGAGCTTCGTGTATTGATTGGCAGAGATAGTCCTACGCGTTAAGACTATGGTATTCATACAAAGCGATAATCTTCCCATGGATTCTCGAATTCAAATACCCTAAATGCTTTGATGGACCATGTAAACAATTTGCTGTTAGACACGATGGTCATTTCATATATCGCGTAGCCTGCCTTCAGCTTGTGTATATATCATATCCAAGACCCAACCGCATTCTGTTTTTTCATAAAATCGTCAATGGGCTCTCTCCTCCATACCTAAAGACCTCACGAACTCAAAGGTATAACAGCGAAGCAAATGCCTACAATCTTAGAAATAGACATCACTTTGGATTATTTAAATGCCGAACTAGATTTTCTCTTCTTCCTTCTTTCCCAAGACTACTAAAAAATGGAATTCATTGCCTGTTCATATCCAAAACTCTTCATTGGAAACAGTTAAGAACTTTTTGTACTCTCAAGACAGTATTAACCGTGATCTAACATCTGTGTATAATTCATTTGACACCTTTCCCTATATTGTGCTCTGTAGAATGAGAATGGGACTGAGCGCTCTTCGCGGTGACCTCTTTAAATATAACATTATCGACGATCAGTCATGTAGTAAATGTAAACATAAATGTGAAAATGCATCTCATTATTTCCTTGAATGCCCCGCCTATACCACTCATAGAAAGTACATGCTAAAAAGCATCTTTAGAATTATATCACCCTTCTGTATTTTTGACTAGTTGTTCTAAATAAATTTGTAGTTTTCTCTTATTTGGTTCACCTGAACTTAGCGTGATCAGTTGATCTTAAAATCTGTACATAATTTTATAAGGATATCCAATAGATTCACCATCCAAGACCAGCAGTAATATGATTTGATTTTGATCTTTCTTTGTTCCCATCACCTTATTCTGTACATGTACATGTCATTTGTTCTCTTTGTTTTCTATGTTGTTGTATATACGTTGGTGTTATGTTGAGGAGATCCCCTCGTGGCTATAGAGCTGTGGGAAATCCTCAATACACAAATAAAGAATTACAATATATCATATATATATCCAGACATGACGTGCCCACTAGGGTCGATAATGAGCTGTCATGGAAACCCTATATACAAAGAGCTCGACAAAGGAACGGTCACTGCATGATCACTCCTGTATCAGTAACTAATTACTACTGCTGTATACGACATGTAGGCCTTCATAGTGCATGGACGTGCCCGACCCGTTTCTGACCACAAAGGTCATGACTGATAATTTACGTCGTTTGTTCACAATATATTAGCTCTGCATGTCTTCTTGTTTGTCTGATTATAAAATGTATCTTCATCGTAGAGTATACATAACTGTGTATATATGTATTACTCTAATTTAATTCTCTAGCTTATACAGGTGTGATAATTTTGAGTGTTTCTCTGTACAGCGCGTAGTACAACACTAGATGAATATTTATACCACGAGATGAATATACATACTACAAGAAACATCTCAAAATTTATGAAAATGAGTAGACTACATGGAAGGCAGATGACCGCTCGCGTCTAATACCCGCGAGTCAAGAATTCATGCGGGAATCGAGAATCCCATAATGCGAGATTAGTGAAACGGCAGTATATTATTCCTAATCTCGGCCCGTTTGATAAAGTCAACGCGACAATTAAAAAAAAATTGCGCGATTTGACTAATCTCACCCTCCACGGTTATTATAAGATGCGGCTCCATCCGTTGACCGCATTCGTCGATCAGTCAGGCAGCGAGCATTCGATTCCTTCAATGGTGAGACCACGTAATGGACGTAACTGTGTGACCACTCCATGGAACTAGCTTTTATTTATAAAGGTTATATTGATTCATAAACAGCAAATTCACAAAAAACCAAACATATTTAAGCATACTGTAAAAGATGAACAAGCCTCATTGAATGGACAGCCATATCAAAGCGACATCATTGAATGTCACACAGGTGAAATGTCTCCGTTTGTAGGCTACATGTAAATATGTGACAAAAACATATATGTGGAAATTTTCTCATTTTTAGGCATACATATTTAATATGCTATATAACGTTGTAGGTAAAGTGTAAATCATGTATCATATTTTTTCAAAACGTCTTGACCTTCGTCATCTCTTTCTTTACAGTTTCGTAAAATATTTTTATGACGTCTTCGACAGTATACGTAACGTCTTCGACAGCATGAATGAGTCAAAACAATCATTACGGCAAAGTGAGTATATAAAACATATACGTCATAAAGGAAACCACATCACGTTTTGGACGTCGCGCAACAAAAGGTTCATGACGTTGAAGTCATGGAATGCTTGCTTCTCTTGGAGAGTTGACGTTATAAACAAACCAGCAACACTATGCTAAGTCAACAATGGATTGGCCGTCTGTATTTACTCCCAGTTAAATATTATGTCAAGCAAAAACGCCATTTTCAGTGACGTTGCCTAAAATGCACCCCACGATATCATAGCGACGGTAGTTTCCCTTAACGACAGAGAAACCTCAGTCAACAGAGACGTTGCGGACATGGCGTAGCACAATGTCTCCTTTCTACCCTTTTTGTTGTCTTTTGATCGTGTTATCTTCTTTCCTGGTGATTGGGTTTGCTTTGATTAGTTGGAACCAGCAAGACGACTGCGGGTGGTGAGTAAATCATGCTTTTATATTTAATTTTCTTTGGATACTAATGCAATTAATTGTATACATACACAGATTGGTTAAAGGTCGCTGTCAAACCGTCAGATCCAACTAGATCTAGCCTATCTTGCCTTCCTTGTTAAAGAGATGGCCGTTTCAGAATTAATAATGCTTTTTCTGTTGTGTATAGATTACAACAAACGTCCCAATCTTTGTTCCAGACCATCATACAACCTGAATCGCCTGATCATCCCAAGACAAAGCTCTTACTCCTCTTGTATAATGTTGTGTACTGTCGTATAACTAAGTGTTACGATTTGGAACTACATTCTTCACATGATCACTTGTATAACTCATTTGATTTCCTATATTATTCTTAATTACATACAAAAATGCCTCCACAGTCAAGCATGTATTTAAATTAACAGATTTTGTTTTCTTCTATTCTAGCGGTTTAACTGGCGACAGTTACATCTGGGGACTACCCCTGCAAGGGGAATCCCCGGACAGTTTCTTCTCATGGCAGAAGATCTTGGAGTACACCGGTTTAGACGGAAGCAAACTATGTGATCATGACAAAAACTCACATTTATTGAATTACTTCGAAAAAAGAAGGTTAGTGTACGCTCTTCATTGTTTTGGTGGTGTTAAATTTATGTATTATCATATATAATACATGTATAAATATAGAGACAAAACTGTTACCTTATTACGCTGATTGCACCTGATCACATCTCAAGCTCTTTCAGCATAAATAAACTGAAGAATACTCCACATTAATATCGGAAAATCATTGTCCTTATATTCAAAAGTAAATGCACAATATATACGAGTAACTAAATCGAATTACATACGTGAATTTGATCTTTTTAATTTGGTGCATACATCATCCCCAATTAAAAACACTTTAAAACATGTTGATACTTTGTCTTCATAAATAATAAATATAATACATAGTTGAAGTTTACGAACGCATTCATAGGAAATGTTCAGACTACTTTACGTATCCAAAACGTTAGTCAAAATCAAAAGTTAAATTGGTTGAAATTTAATGCGGGATTGATTATATTTCATATATGTGCACTGCTAAAAAACAAATGCCGTGTTCTTCTGAAAGACTAAGATCATCGACCAACGATTCGGTATATGAGAAACACACGCTTGAGAAACGTCATAGGAATTCGATTTCCTTTGTTTCTTATTCTTGTACAGTTTCAGACTTGACGACGATGAACTTTTATTGAGATCGTATTGTTCCGCCTACAAGTTCATTGCGGAAAACGTCATGTGGGCCTTCCCTAAACCGTCTGACACGAACAGATTGTTTGGATGGATGTCAGACTTCAGCGCCTGGATCACAGCATCAGTTCGGACCTTTGACTTTGAACAGGCGTTGGTGGTTTTGCAGAGACGTCTAGAATCGGTGACAATTCATTCGAGAACATGGATGGACAACCTGCTCAATAGTCACAGAGATATGGATGGTAAATCCGAAGGCTTAAAAAATCTTGATACACATAGAAAACATAGATTTGTTAGCCACAACTCGCCTGTAGGTGACACGTGAATGACACATTTACCTTGAGGTGGATTTATATGAATTTATAATTTACGGGCAAGGCATTAACAGTCGAACATTCCATTCATGTTATTGTGTTTTACATACATACAAAACCTGAGCTAAATACATATCCAAGACGTGAATTTTGAAATTTATGAAATATGCAAAACCTCAGCTCAATACATACGGTACTTTTTGAGATACCACCTCTAACATTTACCTGAACACGGCTTTCTCTGTTATTGGACGGCTACGCCGAACCTTGGGGTGCGACATAAGGTTCAGAGTACAGGCCAGGTAAACATATTAATATTACAACACAACGCTACTATATAAGTAAACCTAAATCATGTTTGACAATATAGAGCGTTAAGGTGTTTGTCCAAGAAATATGAAACAAAAATGTGGAGTTATATGTTACAATTGTGCTCCGGGTATATAGTACATAATATACTATGGGACTCTGATTTAAGTTATTTGTTGTCTTTCAGGCCTAGAAATTACAAAGAATCTCCTACTGGCCTATATCATCTGGAGGATGTCAGGCCTGATCTACCACAAGCAATGTAAGAGCAAAACTATGTTGTGCATATAAAAAATATTTAAAGTGGAAATAAAATTGCATTTTTTATCTAGATTTTTTGGTTCCTATGGATTAGAAGTGTATATAGATTATGTACAGAAGACAAATTTATCTTTCTTGTCTAAATGTAATTAGCGTACTATATTAGCAATTTGCAAATATGTTAAGCGTATTGCTAGTTTCAGGCCCATTTCTATGAATTTTCTAGAAGGTCAATTATTCTCTACCCTCTTCCTTTTGATCAATCCTTATAGTATAATGCGACATTTTGTTTGAAAGTTTGACATCTACAGGGCGAGATACTGGGTGTTTGGTCTTCAAGCTTACGTAATGTATGTAAATGACCTTTCAGTGATCTAAGTGACAAATGTAATGTATTATGTTACTATATATATATTCTACAGTATACATGTTGTTTTCATATCTACCTATATGTATACGGTCGAAGCTCTACACAATAGGTTTTATTAGTTGCATGGTTACACAGTGATAGGATACGCAAATATATTGTGTCAGTAAACCTCATATTAGGCGAGGCGTCAGTCTAGCCCAATATGAGGATTAATGACACCATATATTTGCGTATCCTATCACTGAGTCATCATGTAATGAATTTATCCTGCAAAGACCCATGAATTCATTGCAGAAACCCGATGTATAGGTGAATGACTTCAGCGATGTGACCATTGTTGGACCCCAACAATGGGAGATGGCCTACTCAGCAAACACATTTGACTTAAGATTGACAGGATTTAAGAATATATCTGTACCCCACGTGAACGTTGTTGTCCAATGAACAGCAGAGTATTTTGTATGATGCGGGATAAGTACCTAATGCATTATTGTAACTTTCAGGTTGGTTTTCTAAAGGCTCAACAAAAGGTAAACCACAAATGCATCTGGTATCAAGGGATTTGATGAATACTATCGCGTCCAACTACGTTGTTACCGAGTTGCTGAAGACCTGCCCGAATTACCATACCTTCCACTTACAGAGCAGGTCAACAAATCGCCTCGTTTACATGAAATGTTTGCGGTCAGAGGCCACTAAAACAGCCAAGTTAGCCCTGAATCGGGAAGAGCGCATTTTGAAAAGTATGAAACACAGGAATATCATACGTGTTGTGGACTGGATAGCCACGGGACCAATGCAGTGCCTTGGTTTGGAATATGCTAAACACGGGCATCTACAGATGGCACTCTCAGGTCATCTGGACGATTTTCGCATGGTTGAGAAGATCGCTGTGTTTCGCCAAGTTGTACGAGCAGTAGCGTATTTACACAGGGCAGGCTTCGCCCATCTCAATATCCAGGCCAACAGTGTTGCAGTTTTCCAGAAATGGTCTCTCGTCAAACTGTCTGGATTTGGTCAGGCGACAAAGGTAACCCGGAACGGGGTTAGTCCTATTCGAATCCTGAATCAAGCCGGTTCTATCTCCGCCCCTAAGAACGAGCCGTGCGACCCGCTCAAAGCGGACATTTGGGCTTTGGGCGTTCTTTTCCTCTTCATCCTAACCGGCGAAGCCGAAACATGCAATGCAGATCCTAACTACGAGAAACTGTCCTCTGTTCTCCAGAACGACCCTAAATACCAGAAAGGTATTAAGAGCCTGATGTCAGGCATGTTGTCTTCGGATCCACGGCGACGTCCATCCGCCCCGGCGATCCTTTCTCACCTGGAGAAACTAGAGAAATAAGCTGTATTTTCCTGAATGAAGTCAGAACGAACATCAGAAACTGCTCATTTTGGCTATAATCAATACATGATTTGGCTCAAAAAAGATGTATCAGATCATAAATACTGGGATTAGAAACTATTTCTATCATATTTCGACATTAACGTCAAGTTTATATACTATTCATGTTTACATTTCACGTAAAGCCATAAAAGAGCTTAATTTCATTACGTCCGGAAAATCTATTTGTGCTCATTGAACTATATTAAAAGAATTAACATTCAAAGTTAGTTCATGCAGTGATACTTCTTTTATAGATTATGCAATCCAAACAATTCTTAAAGCGTAAAATTTTCCACTGACGCAAGACGGATGAAGTGTGCTATTTCATAATAAAAATATACTTGGCAATAAGTGTGAGTGTCATTTATTACAGTTTCAAGGTCCCAAAAACACAACTTGTACTGTTTGTAATATTCCAGCAAGAAATGGGTGGATATACACGTGTATTAGTTAGTGGTTAGATTCCTCGTACTAAACACTAGCGTGAAAATCCGAAACCATTCTATAATTTATTTATGCTGTAAGGTTAATTGAAATGTATTTTTAAAATTAATTAATTAAGATGTATGATCATAACTAATCTAATGTTTGATGATTTTAATTGTTGATAGATCATTTGTTTTTTTTAACAGATTTACATTCAAAGAATCAGGTGTTGTGAAGAGTGTATAAAGGTTCATCTTGAGTATCGTGGGTCTGGGAAGGTGTATTTTCAAAAATCCACGCATACATTGACTATATCAGAGGAACTGGCAGACTGATTCTTATAATCACTTTATTTTATATATTTGATTGGTTTTTTATTCCGTACTCAAGGATATTTTACTTATACGACGGCGGCCAGCGTTATGGTGGGAGGATATCGGACAGAGCCCATCCCACGTACTCTTATATTCATCCCAGGTGTGTAAATATATAGACATATTATCTGGAAGATCAATGTAGAATTCAGTGACGGGCATTTTACAGTACAGATCCTTGATCTTTGGAAGAAATCGTGTCCATCTTATACATTCTAACTAATTAACAATGTTAAATGTTGCACGTCTTTCCGGATGCGTGTTGCTGTTAGAGCATTAAGAGAGGAGTAATAGTGCAATGGTGTATCCAGGTATTGATCATTTACGCGTCACAATAAGGTAGAATGAAATCAAACGCCTTTGTGATACGGTGTTCGCTGTCGATCACCTGCGGGCCGAGAACTTAATAACACTATATGGGCATAATCTTATTACTGTGTATTGCTTCTAGATATGAGTTAAAAGCTCCCTGAAATAACGGTTTCGGTTTTATGAATGTCTGTTCCCTCCATAGTTAAACATGTAAAAGCACTGTTACCAGAAACCACGCGTTCCATTGATTAGTTTTAATGCTTAACGTAGTTCTTCTGATGATGGCAAAATAAAGTGCCGAAATATGGAGTCAAAATGAGCCTTTCGTTTTTCGGAGTTACACCACTCGTGCAATATTACTGGACTATAGACACGTATGCTATAACTTGCATCTGGCCAAAACAATTTGATTTAACAGTTCTTAAATATTAAAAATTTCCAAATCTATGGAATAAGATGTATACACCATGGTTTCAGTTTTCAGGCAAGCTTATTACCTCGCATGCATTAACTGGTAAGGGGTTGTAACTAGTGATTCTGTACTTCATGTGAAACGTTAAGGCTGAAGTTATCACTGCCCGATATACAGAAGTATAACTTTAAGAAAATGGTTGGTCTCTTTGTTGTGAATTACTATATTATAATTAATAATAGCATCAAAATGATCTTATTTAAGAAGATCTGTTTTCGTAACATGTAGGCCTGCGCCTCGATTCACGCCGGTATAATATGTAACTTGTATGCTATGTATACAAGCGATATGAATATATTTGTTATCAGTAATATGACTGCATTAACCATGTGGCCGTTGGAACAGCCTTTTAAAATGAAAACATAAAATTTTTTTTTCGACTTGATGTAGAATCTGTGTGATAACGAGTTGGTTGTAAATGCACAAAGGCTTATCTGGACATACATGTAAGTATAAACCTTTACACATGACTTAGCTGTGAATTTTCATTCAAAATAAATCTACTATGTATAACAAAAATGATGGCGTACTATAAAACATACCACCGGTAAGGTACAGATAGTATACGATACAATGTAGACACAACTTTCGTACTCTTTAGTATAAACGGTAATGGTAGAAAAACCTCAATATACAGCTTCGGTGTTCGTTGGATTATACATGGAAACTGTAGCAGGCTACAACAAACCCGCGAGCTCCAGCAATAATTTTCGTCCCAAGTTCCCGTAAGTAACATACGCCGCCAGTGAAATATTTTTGAGCACGGCGTAAAACAGCAATCAAATAAGTTATAATATAATAAATAAATGTTAGCAAAATAAGTTGTTATATGTTTAGATTTATTAGCTCTTTATGCAGGCAGGTATCCGCTGTCGAAAAGTTTTACCTTTTACAGGACTGGTGTGATACAGGGGTAACAAACTAATGCTAATTTCAGTCACAAGTCTGTGGGAATGTGCGCGCGATCTCTCTCTCTATGGGTGCTCTTAATGGCTTTTTATACGGGCACCGGACCGAGACACTATTATTCATGTGCATGTTTTGCTATGACCCCCGTGTCAATCCTAGTCGAAACCAAAATACCGCGTCCTTGACCATGTAGAACATATGGCAGATCAGTTGAAAGTTCGGCTTACTTGTTGTCTATACCATGGCAATATGATGCGTCACATTTGTTTCTTAGCATTTATTCTAATTAACAGGTTAGATTTCATATTCAGTGTATACCCGTAGACATCAGCAAGTGCTAAAACCATCAATACTGAAACATCCGAATATACATGCCTTTTCTATTAGAGATAAGCACGTTAAAGCAAGTGTACAGCTATACAAATTTGTCGCCAAGTTTATATGCTGTAATTAGGAAGGAAACACTCCTCGTGCCAGGCAATATGCAATACATGTTGTAACGAAAAGTCATTAATATAGCGATGTATAATATAAAAAATAACGTTGGCGTGAACACCTTTACCTAACATATCATCAATTATCAGTGAATCAGTCGAATGTACAGCTTACGTATAACCCCTAACCTGAAATCAGGGCAGATATCACGACCCAGTTCACTCGAGACAGGTTAGCATATAATTCATGTGTACTACCCACTCAGCAATATACATATATGAATGCAGGTATAAAGTAATCTATATACCATTCACTCATGATTATATATATATATATATGCAAATCTGTACGGCTGAGATCTATTCTTCCAGCGTTGTCTGATCAAGCAGTCAGGAGCACACCGAGTTTGGAACTGCAGAACCACTGAAGATATCAAAATAAGTCAGTGAATTCTACCAGTGCCAAGAGCAGTGGAAAACTCCGTATATCAGTGACTTGATTCGTTCATGCAAATGTCGATGGCTTCTTGATGGATAGGATTCTTCGATAACAGCCGATACGAGTGCATAATAATATGCACATTAAAATATACACCTGAAAACCTGGGGCGCCCTCCGTGACAGAGTATTCAAAATGGCGGCCTACCATAATACACGCATCAGTGCCCACCCTACACTTGATATCGAATGGATTTTCACAAAGCAATCTCACTTGCTGAAGCTATAGTTGTACAGTCCTTATTTACGAAGCTCTAACCAAAAGATATATATATATATATATGTGTGTGTGTGTGTGTGTGTGTGTGTGTGTGTGTGTGTGTGTGTGTGTGTGTGTGTATTACTATAAACCTGAGGCGGACTGGGCAGCAAGAAACTAGATTTACTGTGCACTGTTTCCCTTGCATAACCCTCCAGGCCACCTCGGCCAGCGGGCAAGCCATAGGTACAGATGACATAGGACATTCATTCAAGGCTGAATAGACCAAGCGGGACAATCCACCTTACAAAAAGGTATTGTTCTCTTTCGAGATCCAGGGAAAGTGGGCATTGTGTGATTGGCAAGTACGATAAGAGAACAAGACAGCCCTAAGGGGTTAAAGAGAGAAGTGGAGTTGCAGACCTTAACTTAACAGACAGAAAACGTACAAGCGGACTAGTCACTGTGTTAGACTGCGGCGTGTCGTTTGATATGGTTGACCATATCCTTATTTTTTTCATTTTGAGCTTATGTAACTTTTTAAAAATGTATTGATTTTGAGTAACAATGTACAAATGCAAACTTTGTTATGTATCGAGATAGAAAGATTTGTAGACATTTTCAACAGGGATCATTTGGACAATATTAAAATAGAGCAGAAAAAAGTGTAGAAATATATATCTTGGACATTTCAATTCTGAAGTTTGGAAATGTCGAAAACAGTGTGAAATGAATTCATACATTGTGGTAGGGAGATTCTGTGACTTAATATCTGGGAAAATGGCATAATTTTCTATCGGTAAGTGAATCGTTCCCAACAGTCAGCCCTGTCGTATATTGTACAGTAGGGTCGTTTGTACTTGTCACCTGAAGGCGAACTGTAAACTAATCCGGTGCAAACATAAAGACATAAACATTATGTACAATGGATACAGTGAAAAGGCGGTAAATGCTTATACAAATATATACTGAATTAACCTCTTGGTCGTGTGACTTAACTAGAGAAATAAAAAAATAATCTTATTTAAAACTTTTTACAACAATTGCACACCTTGATGTTCCCGACGTTTCTCCAATGTTTATCTTCCCGACAACGAGAGACAACCAGCTAAAAGCGGATAAATTCTCGAAGACGTGAGGACGAAATTTGGAGAAACAGTAGAAACCCCAACATGCGAGTGTAATAATGAATATACCGCAAGGCCAAGTGTTTGGTTGTTATCCCTTCATCGAGGGTCCGTGGTTGAAACCTTGTCGGAAAGCCAATCTAAACCATGTATGTCACTAGTTGAACCACGGGTATCAGAGTCACCGTGAATTCTACTAGTGCCATTCACGGTAAAGACAACATGCATAGCAGGGGTACACACCCTGCACTAGACTGAAGTCGGCTGTAGGCATCTGATATAAGCAAACAAAACAAATAGCATTGCTCTAAGAACGTGAACCAATAAAACATAGACGTGTGTCCTGGTCACTAAGTTTTGGTCAGACATCGTTTAAGGTAGCTCTAGCTGTTTAAGGTAGTCCGACAGGTGGCAAGTGACTCGGGCAGAGTCCAAGGCTTAACTGACGAACCCATGATCAGTAGGCTGTATTTATAGCCAGGCCACAAGCAGTGGTCATTTGTCGTTAGGTAATTCCACGGAAAATAATAGATCATTATAATTTTACAGTTGTTAAGCTTGGACAAGTCAATACCTGCCACTGCGCGTTAACTTCAACCTGACAATGCGGCAGCTTGTGCTAACAGCGTTGCGTAACCTGGACTAAGCCTTCGTTGCATGGGGCCATCATTATTCGGTGTCCAGAGAACTTAACTAGCGAAAGCAGAAAGGTCCGAAAGATTACTGGATTAATGTGTGAATGAAAAAGACTATTCCAAGGGATTTTTTTGTTGAGTGCTCTTGCTGTGAACAAAGCAAATATGCGAAGAAATCAGTCAACCAAAACTTGCAATCTCAAATTAGAATATACCCTGTTGATAAATTCGGCTTGCCGTTGCTACAATGTGTAACACAGGGCAACAGGAAAAAGTTCCAAACAAACTAGTGGTCAAAACAAAATGTGGGCAATGGTTGTTAATGTTCCGTTACCCTGTCATTACATGACCGACATGTCGCAAACACGCCAGTACTCTCTAGCTTAAATCACGTGGCCTCATATGCAGGTTTACTCTCGTGAACAACCAGCTCTACGCTATCCAGACAAAATATGCAGCGTGAAGGAAGTCGCGTTCTTGAGAAAAGCTCCGTTATAATTTGATTTTCAATAAATGTGTCCCCTATGTATATAAGACCAGAAGTAAATTACTGTGCGGTGTAGACTCTTAAACGTAATCCCTGTGGTTAAAATTTTTTAACCACAAGGATAATCGGCATTATCAAAATGTGGGCGTTTACAACCACCAATAGAAGAAAAAAATAATAAAATAAAAAATAAAAGCTTACCGTGCCTATTTTCAGGTAGAAACATTACCTTCTACAACCAAGCTTGATATGAAGCTAATTCAAAGATCTTGGGGCATGGCGCTGTCCGCATGATTATAGGACATGGACATCTAGCTTATAGCGAACGTAGGCAGGGAGAACCTGACCTGTACACTGACCGCTTGACCAATAAGGACCATCTGCGCACGCAGGTATTGCATAACGGCTGCACAGCGCGGAGAAAACAGGTTTGTCGTCATCGGATCGATCTTTTACAACAACCAAGGTCAGCTCGCTCTCTTACTTCGGCTTGACCACGGGTCATTCAACAGTAGAAATTGACAACTATTTTTGCCTACTCGGAATGTCGCGTAGGTGATCAAAACAGCACGCAGTACAAATCATGTAAAATCTACCTAAAAAGCATAGACAAGCATGGATGGGGACCTCTGCAGGTTAACTAACTACCGTGCCTGCTAATTATCACTGCTACATGCATACGTCACCAGGTAGAAATGCAGGGCATTATTACGTAACACTGTGAACGGATCTGTCATTCATATACGTAATAAAACTCTGGCCTCTCATATGACGAGTGGTCAGGGCCAGCCACAGGGTAGGTGTTAATGGCGACAGAATCCCTATATTTTGCATAAGAGTTCATATACTTATCAGCAAGGAAGAATTTAATTTTGACAATTTCATATCTAAATGCGCAGAAACGTGTTATTTTCATAGCAAAAAAGAGCATAGGATGTTCTTTGGAGTAATATTTGTGCATCAGTGGACTGATGATTTCATCAAATACCATATAAAATATATTGTTTGCTAGTTGGCATGTTCAAACCCTATATTGGGGTATTGCTTGTAAATTTATAGCCCTGACTAATATCTATCCCGCAAAGCCTCTACGATTGCATCCATGACTTTCGCGAGTCAAAAGGAGAAGGCAAGATTTGACATAACGCAAGAACTTTTGATCATCATCACCACCCTGTGCTGGATAATTAAATGTGTTTTGACTAAACATGGTTATTCTTGTATACAGCCCGTCAGAGCTCCAAAGCTCGTCATTGAGGCAACACATTTCTCCAATTAGCGCGAATTCCATACCTTAAAACGTGTTTATCCTACAGGGACAAGTATCTCAACAGATTCAATAGTTTGATATGTGCATCAGTAGTATCTATACCGAAAGAATTATCAGAAGTACAGGTATCTGAAAGCCACAATCTTTGTAATTGACGTTTGTTGCATGTAAGTGATATCAGTAAAGTTGTAATCATTATAGCTTTAAGACATACCTAACAAAACTGATTTAATCCCCATGATGCATAAATTCCTTGTAAAATTTGTCAAACGATTTAATGATAAACATTGCTACAACACCACTGCTGTATTATCGAAGTGGCGTTAATCAATAGTTATTCAACATTAACTACAATGAATTTGCTATTGCACCAGTTTTACTCCATATTTAACCAAAGCTTTGTACGACTGTAAAACCACATAACATACTACATATATATGCTTTGTTTGCTCTGAAAATTGGTCATTGCAATTAATCATTTCAATAATAGTTAACATCGTATTTCGGTGATAAGGCGCTAGATTCGGCTTTCCCAAAGTCTGCATGAGATATACCCATAGCTTGTCTTGTGAAAGGGCACAATCTGTTACGGCATTTGAGCTGTAAAGTATACTGCAATATACAAATGTGTCCATAAACCTGATATCCTCCTTCCGAACATAGCTAATTAAACAGACTTGTATATTAAGTAAAAACGGTGGAAACAATGACTAAAATTTAAACATACTCCTCCATAGATAAAGATCTAAAACCTTCTAAGATTCATTCTGAAATATTCTGACCGCTTACCTGTTAAAAACAAATTTCTGGGATGAAATCTGTCAAGTCACCTTTGCAGAGCCTTTGTTGGTGGTGGATTCACTACTACCTGGTCATAATACCTGGCTGCTGCTTAAATACTCATCGAGGAATTCCCGCCGCAGGGGAGGGACCCAGATGCTGGGGAGAGGCGAGTGTTCGGGGTGGGAGGGGGACAGGGAACAGGAAAATAAGATGGGGTTGGACCGAAAAGGGGGGGGGGGGCGTCGGAAATGGGAAGTTGAGGAGGGGGGAGATGGGCGTTGTTCTTCATTTTGAAGAAGAAATCAAGGGGGATCAAAATCTGGGTGGTCAAGCAGAATAAGAGTAATTGGAATGAAGTTGGCGTGCTGGACAAAATCTGAATTATCACCAGAAGTTCCGTATGTTGTTGTTATGATAATCTCACAAATTGACCTAATGGTCACATTTGGCAAAAACTAGTCCAAATTCTGTTGGATGAAACATAGTGTGTCATCTGTGTATTAGAGTCTTCATGGTTTCCTAATTATGGTATATACCTTACAACTACTGGCGTTTCAGTGTATACAGCTTTTTGTATTCTACTTTACAAGGATTTATCCCTTATATTTGAATAGATACATTTCTTAAAGTTCCTATAATGGACCTGAGTTGATAATCTTTCAACAGAGTTGGGATTGGCCCACTGAAATATTTTAAATAGATAATCCGCCAATCTATTTCACATTCCCGCATAGGAAGTTACATATTATCCTAACTGTTATAGTTATATAAATAAAACATACAATTTTTTGCATTTGTAACGCCTGTGCTGTACATGAGTTCAGCATTCACAGGAATGTATTGACAATATATTCTGCTGATTTAGCCTTCATATGAGGCGGTGGCCACAAGTAATTTCATTTCTGCGTTTTGTGACAGATGCTTGCTGGTTACGTATGTCAGTATGATAGTAGATTGAATAGTTGTCGCGACCTCTTCACCTGTTGTTCATTATAGGTGGACACAGTCATCGTACCCGTGTCGTCCGGGGTGAGGGAGTCTTGCCTGGCATGTCGTCTTCCAGACATTTCAGCTTGGTCAAATCTCGCAGATCTCACCTGTACCAAAAGCATTGTTCGTATCCAGGCTACCTGCAATTAAAATCCTTTGTCCCCCAGGTATCACGGCTACCGCATTTTATAAGCTGACACATCGGCATTAATTGTTGCCCCATTACTCCTTTGGCCATTGTGGACAAAACCCTGAAGCATTCAAAGCATTTTGGCCGCTGTTTTAAATTAGTGGCGGGAAAACCAGCAATTCTGGAACCTGTCAGTTGACGGATAATCCTAGCTCCCGGCATCCTTGTTGAATAATAGACGACCTGTCCGCCGGTCACAAACTCTACACCCCCCCTCCTTCCTTCTGTGTACAACAGCAAGAATACGCCAAACTCAGTGGATCTTAGATAATACTGGCGTGCATGTATTACTTATTTTCCTCTCCCAGTAACCACACGTTTGCATTCTATCGTCAATCCGAGATGTGAAACTCACCCAATGAGGTCGACTCCGACGAGAACGTCTATAATCATGCTCACATAATAATCTATGCAAAGCAATAAAAAAAAAGTGTTACCTTAGTTGATTTCAAATCAAGCGCAGATTCAAGAATCCAAATCACGCTCCCAACTAAATTGTATTAAATTTAATGTTTGGAGTCTTGATATACACCAGCTTCTGTCTTAGCAACATCAACAAGAGAGTCTCCTATGAGAATAAGGGAAATAATTGAATCTGTAATTCAATTTACAGTCGAAATTTCATTCTTAACATATATAAGAAACATTCACCAATAATCTGAAGCAACACATAAATCATCACTTTAACTTTCAGTTGGTATTTTTTTATCACATTGAGCAGCTATGTGCAGGTAGAGAGGACGACACAGGCTGGTTAATGTATATCATAATTGTTAAGTGCAGAATTTATTGCTCTTTCTCATGATCAAATATATAGTAACATGGTATTATCACTCGCCATTTGCACCTTTTTCGAAACAATAAGAAATGACTAACCAGTATCTAAACAACTTAGAATGCAGAGTTTAGAGAAATATTGAAGGACTGAGTGTGATATTTCCTGCTCCTTTGTGGCATGGACCTTGCATTATTACAATTCGAAATTTTTCAGCATTTTAGACTCCAAACGATACTCTGTAAATACAGTTAGACAACAGATAACAGCGTGGAATAAAGAGGGGCTTGTGACTTCCTGCATGTCGACCGGATCGGTCAACCGAGAAAATTGACTGAGGTAGGGAGAGTGAAGCTCTCACCGGCCGCAAAATGCCAAATAAAACGCCTGGATTATCCCATAACTTTATGCCATTTTAGATGAACATTTTAGCTTATTTGAAAAAAAAAAATAAAAACATTTACTGAGTCGAACTGTATCATGAACGATTAAAACTTTACCTAATTAGTTAAAGTACTGCTTGCAGGTTGTGATAGCAGTTTACAAGCTACGGGCAGTTGAATAAATACGCAGTTACTCAGAAAATACCACAGTGAGATTTACGTTTTAAGGAAGCCTGGTGCAAATTTTATACTCATATCATACTTTATACTCCAAGGAAGAAAAACAAAACAGTAATGTGGTAAACTTGGTGTATGTGGTTGTTTGTAGTTGACTGCCATAAAGTGAAATCTCTACGGTTTGTCAGATCTTCCGTATAGTAAATTACGTTCACTGTTAGTTTTGAGCGTTATAATATATGATGACTGCAGGCGCAATTGCTGTTTTCCAACGACATGACAGTTTAGGCCTGTCTGCAGACTGCACATGGTTGACTGAACAAAGCCCCGAGGTTTGAATAGAGATGGAAAGGCAATAGGTCAAGGAATCCTTGTAAGTTCAGGTTGGGAAAATCGTGCTAACGTAATGGAATGTGTTAACCTGTGATAACGACTGGACCAGTCAAGCTTCACAGACCTGTTTCCTTTGTTACCTTTCATTGGTGTCTACCTTGGCCACTGATTCGGACCCTGGAAATGACACCATTATACTTTCGATTCAAGTTTGTTTTGTTCTCGTGAACAATAACTAGTCCTGCAGGGCATTGCGTTGCACTGCTAAAATCCGAACAGACAAGCACCCCTATTCCGGGTTTCCTCACCCCTAAGCACCCCCATTCCCCGCCCCCAACTCCTCTTCACCGAGCACCCTTACCCCACCTGCATAATGCAGGTACGAGCTCTCCTAGCCCGAACACCACCACATGAATGCTCTTGCATGCAGGAACCGTGGAGATCTTCAGCCGGCGGGAATGGGTTTACATCGAAAGATTCCCGCAGAGGGTGGGAAACAGGTTTACTTGGCTAATACGTTCAAAAGACTTTCAGGTCTGCATATGACAAAAGGACAGGGGAATGGTGACTAAGGTTACATCACAGGGACAAGCTCCGAGGTCACCCTTTGTCATAATTCTGTAAATGCTTTATGCATCGCAATGTATGTCCAAGTCTAAGCTACCGTTTAATACATGTAGTTTAGCAACTTTCAGTCACGATTTATTATATACGTTGTAATCACAAACTTCCGTCTACATACTTCAAAGTTCTCTCTCCACGATACTGCCGCTGTGGTGTAAAGCCATAATCATCCATTCATTCAGCAGATCACAGTGACAATGTATGGTATCACATAAGTTGGGTTATTCTTATTCTGCTTAAGACAAGAACTCTGCTTGAATGTATCAACCCACGTGGACTGCTCTGTCGGTACAATGGGACCACTTCTGTTTCAGTTGTTTATTTTATTTATTTATTTATTTGGTTGGTGTTTGAAGCCGAATTTTTCACTTATACGACTGCGACCAGCATTATGGTGGGAGACTAGTGGACTGAGCCCGGGAAATACCCACGATCATCGGGAAGTTGCTGCAAGACCTTCCCATGTACACGTTTTGATTGTTGACATGTCCCATGCCTTATGTGTAGAGTAATTAAGTCCGCCTTCATGCGTTAGTTATAGAAGAAAATCTAATTATTCTGAATTTCTAGAGTAATCTTATCAGCGCGAAAACAGGAATGCACGATTATCTGTGTGCGCTACACACACACACACACACACACACACACACACACACACACACACACACACATATATATATATATATATATATTTATATGTTACTTTCTTATTTTTAATAATGGCCTGTGTGCCATTGTATGCGGAAGAAAACCTCCACAGATATGTGGTCTTTCTGCATTCAGATGAAACATTTGGCATATATGTCATTACATTATAAAAGACTACATCACAGACAAATGGTCACATGCATGCAACCTGTGAAGTACAGTCTCCTGTGAGTTATCGTTTTATTGTATTTATTTGATAGGTGTTTTGCGACGTGCTCGAGATATTTACAGTGGTTTTATTGTAAGATTTTATGTAAATGTTTCAATAGAAATTAGTTTCTAGTTCCATGGTTTATGCAGAATTAGGTAAAAATGCAGTGATGTTAATTGCAATTTACTCAGAATGCTGTGTATTCATCAAGTTTAACATACAAATACATTAAAACAGTACAAAGGTACCAGGACTCGGGGAGGCTTAGGCCAGCAGCAATACCTTGTTTTATCCAAAAATACAATATGAAGGCCTCAGCACAGATAGCAAAACCAGAACAACTGGTCACAATTTACCGGTGAAATACGGCATGTCGTCAGTTTAGGAGTTAGGTTTTTATTCTAAGTGTTCAAGTAACTGCTCAAATATACAATGACCCATATGTGCTATCGTTTACAGAGGAAACTTTCGATAGATACATGTATGTCATTGCGCGACCTATCAGTGTTTTTGCAGACAATGACTTACCTATGCCGTTACATGTATGTGCCAATGAAAGATTGGAAAGATTTTCATTATATAGCCCATCTTTATCATGCCAGACAGAGGAAACGTTCGATATGCAGGCAACAGTCTATCAGTTCCACTGTACACAGATGAAACATTTCTCTAAGTAGACGTAACTGTCAGACTTTTAACATCATGTTGTACACATATGTTATAGATTTGTTTGGCGTGTGTTCTGTTTCCAGATACTGGGCAGCTTTTGTAAGTAGTCACCCCTTTTAAGGTGAAAGCCATTCTGAGTAATTTTAGGATGTCTAAAAGTCTTTTAAATTGAAGTCGACTTTAATGTTCAGATTAAACGTTAATCTAAGCGTCAACTCCGACGCTTAGATTCAGATTTCAAACTCATGGATAATGTCCAGATCAGATGTAGGTATCGAAGACGAGCTTTGATGGCAACTGTTCATACAAGCACAATCTTGAATTAATAATGCACAGCTACTGTACTTTTTTCAACGAGAAAGTATCCAATGCAGTCTGTAACCCTTAACTCTGGTCCACACCGGTTAAAATGTATATCGTATGGTTTAAAGATGGTCCGTGCCAGCTGTAGTTTTGATCGGGAATAGATGTATGACGGTTTTACACGTTTCGGCGAGTAGCATATTGATTATAGCTTTATTGCAAATACTAGTATTCCGTTTTCATCGTGGTGATATAGATTTTAGGCATGCATATATGCCCCGATCCCTGCACAGGTGCAGTTCTTTGTGATATTTGAAAACCCTTCTAAAATACCACAATACTGTCAGATCAAGATTCTGAGGCTGTATACTGTCTGTTTCGTCAGTAACACCCCGTGGTACATGGCGGGCGGATGGTAATTGACGTGGGGGATGACGGAAATCTGATATAATTCATGCTCATAAAATAAAGCTCAGGTATGGCAATTCATGCAAACACGTACTTTGAAATAAAGATTGTTCAAGAGCTGTACGGGTAACATCAAAGGAAATTGAAGGAAACGGATTTTGTACCATTGAATAATTCTTCCTTTTAAACCACTCCTCCAGCACGTTTCGCTTGTGTCGTGGTTCTGAAAATAAAAAATTTGTAGTCTTTTTAGCGGGACGAGAATCATCGATCTGGCACACGGCAGAATGCTGTGATAAATTTGCCATAAACTTCTGTATAATCATCACAGAACACGATGTCACCAGTTTACAGATGTGACAGCTCTTTTCTAATCTGTAACAACTACAACATTACGTTAAAAACCACCAACCTCTGAATGCCAATAACAGATCGAATTCGATATTTTAACGCCACGGAGGAGTGCTGAGCTCGCGGACTCAGCAGAATTTTTTTTTGCTTACTGAGATACCGGCAATCATGAATAGCCACTCGCTTACACTAGGTTAAGCTCAGTGGTTAACCGCATCTAAACCGGTTTCATGCACTACAAGGTGTAAGCATGTAAGTGCGCTGTTCGGGATTGCCAGATACGTTCGAAGGGACATAACCCGTGCTGACACACTCTACACACTCAAGAGATGCATTGCCAGGGAACAACAACTGTTGATCTATACGAGGTTTCTTTTACAAACAGGTGTAAAGTTTTCTAGTACGCCAGGATTAAGAGACTCAATGTCACCCACTTACCTTAAAATTGACTTGAAACCCCTTTTGGAAAACATTAGCCTAAAAAGCATGACAGTCTTTAGAGTTCCTGTTTTACAGCAATCTATATCAACTACAAACGGAAACAAATCGGATGAACAACGTATCCCATATGGTCTAGTGGTTAGGTTTCCTAACTTTCACCCAAGCGGCCCGGGTTCGATTCCCGGCATGGGAATGATACATTTTATTTTAAAGCGCGCACAATACAGATTGAACTGTGATCTGTGAAAAACATTGTCTGACGATTGTGTCAGAATCAACACAACATTGAAGAATAAATATTACCACATACAGCTGTATTCTGTATTTATACAGATAAACTCTGCATGTTAAAGACTGGATTCATTTGCGCTTTAAACACATCTGGATCAAATCATCCTGTCTTTTTGTCAGATTATGCTTATCAGTGTCTGTAAATACAAGGAAAGGAATCTTTTTGATGTTACATTATCTAGATTCTGAATGTTTAGTAGATGCTAGAGTGCAGGTATTCATTCTGGAATAATAAATTTAGTTTGTCTGGATGTACAAAATTTAACTTGATCCAGTATGCTCGACGTGAACTTTTGATTGATTGTTTAGTTAATTCCTTACCTCTCTTAATAAGTATCAAACATTAATTGTTTCTGTATCTTGATGAATTGACACTAGTTTAAAATGGTTATATGTGCTCAGCTGTCATCACAACGAGGCGTATAAAAAACATTGTCTTTATACAGGTGGAATGAAAATTATGTTGAATACACTGTATATAGATGGTGTATCGGGTTTTCTACATGATCATGGTTGATTATGCCGTTGGCAGATGGTAGGTGTTACTAATGATCTTTCTGTTGTTTGTTGTATTAGGTCGACAGCTGTGTGTTTGTAGGGATCAATGGCTCTTTGAATGTAACAATGTAATGTGTTTTGTCCTCTGGCATGAACAATAACACAATACTCGATTTGGTATACACCACCGAAAAGATTAGTATGGTAGACGCGAAGGGTTTATTGACCTAGGTTTAGTACTGTGTGCTAAGAAATCAATCCTACGGTTTTTCAAAAAAACAGAGATGGGATGATAGGAGAGGCTGTTTTAATCATATGGGATCCTCAGTGTGGAAAACAATGCGATGCTTAATATTTCTGGTTAAGGAAGTCAATACCAAGATCATGTTGCGTAAATATGTTCATTCTGACCATACCTATCAATCAAACCGAAGAAATTATATGAATACCGGTACTACAAGACATTTTGTGGAACTGCAAAATTTGAACGACATTTATTATTTAAAATTTTACATCGACAAAAACCACATGGCTCTCCTGGTCTATTGTAGATAACTTACACGAATTTTTGTTATATTGGCTTGGCTATATATGTACCATTGGTGTATGTTATAGTTGTGTTTCTTGGCTTCAGGTGGTTAGGTAAGTAAGAGTGTGATATCATTAAGACATTGTGAATTTAACCCAGATGTATCAGGTGTGATTTATATTGGAATTCCTGGGGCAGATAGATGTAAAGTAAATGACTGAACATCAATGCTTGACTATATGTTACCATTATAATATTTCTTTGTGTGTAATAAAATATTTTGAACGCGCCGACCAAAGTATTTGCCTTGTTATGTACATCCTTGACTAACCGTGACCAAGCTCTAATAGTGAATCTAAACTATCTACCGATGTACCAAAATACGTAATGAGTAGTTCTAGATCTATCAGTAAAGAAATCAGCGGCTGCTATGAAGAAAACTGGACATGTTACCATTACCAATGCTGTCTGGAAATTGTCATTTGAATTCACATGCCCATGAACCTGCCCCAATGGCACAGTTGGTAGAGCGTCCCCTTCGGGAGCGGGAGATCCAGGGTCAATCCCGGGTCAAGTCAAACCTGACCATAAAAGGGGAAGTTGCAACTTCCTCGCTTGGCGTTCAGCATGAAGGGGATAGTGCAACGACTGGTTGTCCCGTATCGGCTTACTTGCCTTCGGTAAGGAGTCGTGGAAATCAGTAGTGCAACAAGGAGTCACATTACATGCACTCTAAGAATTCCTTCGTCGTCATATGACTGAAAAATTGTTAAGTACGACGTTAAACCCCAAGCACCCAAGATTTATTTTTACCCACTCCTTGAACTTAAGTAGTTCTTAACAACGTATACTCATGCCCAAATGAGGTGAAGAAACATCGTCATCATAAGTGGGCAATATGTTCAGTGAAGAGAGCATGCATGTGGTAGTGTGGCTGAGCGAAATTGTCCACACAGTCTGTTAAAACGACAGCAATCTGTTGCGTTTCAAGGGAGGTAAAACTGTTTTCATTTACGTTACTTTAGTTCAAAGGACGACGACATATATTGCTGGAGGCCAAATCCAATGTGCTTAAGGTTCATTACGTGTGGCACGATGTGTATGACCAAAAATCAATACAGCAAAGTCAATCAGCCGGTCAACCAACCAAGCAACCAATGATATAATCAATTAATGAATGTAAAACTAATAATTTAAGATGTTAAAATCAGCCCATTGGAAGACTGAATACAGCGAATAAGAAATCGGTATTCATATGATTTGGTTTTATGAATAAAGCATATTTTATGACAAAATTGCTGGTCACATTCAGCTGACTAAACATGATTTCATGACTATCTGTTTTTGTGTCGGCGTACCTCAATGAGCCATTCAAGTGCAATAGAAGACGTAATAACCTGAACTAGAATGTATCTGCTGGGAACAATAAATTATTTTCATCAGAAATGGGCTTTCTGGCCTTCCAAATACAAGGCAATAACCATATTAAAATAAATAAACCGGTGTACCCCTACACATGTTTAGATATAATAACATATTAGAGTGATGACCCATTATTATTTTTATAAGGAATAGCAAAAATGAGTAATGGTTTCTGTAACATGTTTTACAGAGATTTATTTCCGATCTGTATCTCTAGAGATTTTGAAGTATCTCTAGTCTTCCTTTTGCAGACAATCTGGAACCTTTGCTGTCTATGTACATTATGGTGTATTCGCGTTACGTTCATTATTTGTGGCCAGATATTTTAAGTCAAAGCTTTACTATCAAGCTTCTCCATTCAAAGCTTCTTAAATTTTGCAAAGTATACCATTTAATTATTTCTGATAATCATGGCGTGAAAGATCCATGGCGCTGTGTTTTGTAAATATGTATGTAATTCCGCTTAACTGGGGCTATGGGATGTACAAACAGTTGCAATAAAAGCATTATTTTTGTACCCTTACCATAAAGCATGCATGAAGTCGTGTGCAATAGAATTATGGACAGATCTTTGGAAATTTTACTTTGGACATTGTTTTACCGGTTGACGACCAGAACTGTGATTTGGATACTTCGCTTACCATTGTATGCCTTTAAATAACATATAAATTTTTTGGACCATCTGTCAGCACAAGCAGACTTGACAAAGAGGTTGATACATAAATTTAGGACTTACTGGATTCATCAATACATCCGCGATGATGGCGAGAGTAGAATTTACTATGTAATGAATTGCATTATTGCTTATTTTCCTGAAAGTCAATTTTTTTGCTTCCTGCTACACTGAAACACCTCAAGGCCTACACCCCTCCATGTTTCCAAATTAGAGCCCTGAAAGGATGGTATTGCTGCGTAGCAACTCTGTCAAACAGATATCTAAATAGCTAATTGGTTGTCTCTATTCAAACGCGATGGCACGAAGAACTCCTTGTGCGATTGGTCAACACTACTTACGATATGCATGTGTTGACTTTCATCAGGCGCGGTGCTATATCTTAGAAACGGTAAAGATTGCAGCGGTTAAAGGAGAGAAACTTTGCATCGTAACATAAAGTCATCTGAATAAACCACCCGAGAATTGCTTCTCTTAAAAGACGGCGTCCGGTTTAGGAATGAACTGAACCAGACAAACTCAAGCGGTAATCAAACCTCACCTCGCTAGGTAGCTGCATGGGAACTCTCCTCAGAATCTCAATTGGATTTGTGGGTGCTGGACTCCACCCTGCAACCTTATTCTCCAAGCTTAACTGAGTGGACTTCTGGCATAATTATACTCATTTATTTATTTGAATGATCTTTACCGAAATCTTTGTGATAATCTTATCTATTAACTATTGTACCACCAAATTCCATACGATTGAGAATTAAGATTTCATAATACCATACTATAATGTAACCCATATGTGTTATGTAGATCCTTGAACAGTTGTCAACTTTACGTGATATCTTTACCAAGAGAGTATTTGAGATGCTTCCGACGATATCTTTAAAACATGCAGTTAAAGCTGACATAGAGGAAAATGGTATTTGAATCCAGGCGTCAAAACAGACATTCGTATACTAATTGTCAACGAAAATGGACGCTCCAGGTCATGTCAATAATCGCAAAATCGCTGTACAAGGTGCACAAGTAAAATTGTGTAATTATATTGTTCGCTCACATCAGCCATATGGAATAGGTATGCATGTGTGAATGTATGCTTGGAGTTTAACGTCGTAGTTAACAATTTTTCAGTCATATGACGACGGGGAGTCATTCGGTGTGTGTACATATAGTATCTTCTTATGGTAGGGTCTTCTTGCAGCTAAAGTGCTGCCGCCACTGAAATATCATGGTCAGGCCAACCAGTCCGGTTTCCACGCTCTAACCTCTCAGTGCTGAGCGTGAATCGAGGCAGCAGCAAGTATCATTTTTATAGCCATTGGTACGATCCGACTCAGGTTTGATCCCGGGGTCTAGCGATTTTTGAGATCACCGAAGCGGTTTGCCATAAGGAATAATGCGGCCCTCTTTGACTGTGACTCTAAGCATATGTGTATTCCATTTCGTCTCTTTCTTTCAATTTGGGATGTTAACCACGTCTGCAAAGACATTATTTATGCAAAGCACAAAATGAAAGAATCACAAAAAGGTCCTAAATTTTAAGAAAAAAAGTCATTTAAAATACATGGCTCTACTATGGCTTAGAACTGCCCAACACAATGCACACAATAATATGTAATCTTAACACTACTCAGGATTTGATTCTTTATTTTTTTCTCGTATTCTGAGAAAAACTCTTTTCTTTTAGTTTGTAAAATGATTGTATGACTGTCAAACCTATTGCATGCCTCTCTGGAATGATCGGATAAGATAACTAGCTTGGTTTCTTTCAACTTCCATGTAGATTTTCCAGACGTCTATCCAGTATTGTTAAGAATTTTTTGTTTCAAAAGGTAACAGAAAGTTCCAACTCGGTTAGTGCGCTTGTTTAATATAACACGCGACAATCATCATTTTTGTATTAGAACAAAAACAAGTTTCCTCTCAAAGCCTAATAGACAGAAATGCATTCTCGCCCACGTCCGATGTTATCAAAACAGTTCCATGTGCGTTTAAATTCGGGTATTGCTATAAAGTGGCCTGTTTGACCGTGACTTTGGTGGCGAACTAGGGACGGAATTGATCCGCTCCTCGATTGGGCGTAATGGAGAGGTAAAGGCTTCCATCAGCTCTTAACAGCCTAATTAAAGCCCTGTCACTAAAGTGGTCGATGGGTTTGCCTAACGGGCCACTATGCCACCCTCCATAGGCCAATAATTTTGTTTGGGGAAGCCGTGTTTAAATTAAGATGGCGTATAATATCTCTTTAGGGAATACACCCATATTATGGCGAATACAGGACTGCTCGTCACCCGTGCGCGTTAATGGTGGATACAGAATATCAAGCTAACGGATCTGTAGTTCTGTAGAAAAAACGTATTGCCTCGTCAAAGAGTGTAACCCTACACCTCTTTGATAGAAAAATGAAATACATTAGAGGCGTAAGGGTACCTCTTAAGACTACAGCCATTAAGGTTGAAATGTGCAGCAGTGATCTCCGGCTTTATACGTGTGGCATTATTTAAGTAAGGTAATTACTTCTCACGCAATCAGCTGACATACGTCTCTGATGCAGTAAATCTGAATTAACTCAAACTTACTATTTTTTAAAATAGTTACTCAGTCCTAGTATAAATATTAAAACTCCATATATATCAGTAAATTGGAATGAATGTAAAACCTTTTTCATTAACATGAAAACCAATACTTGATATTTTTATCAGCACATAATTGATTTTTGACTTGATCGATATGACTTCATATATGCAGGGAATAATTTGTATCAATTGATATGAAATGGGCATTATACATGCATCGATCTGGCATTACACACAGAAACAGTGTCCTCCCCATTTTATTAAATTCATCTCGTTAGCAGGGTATCCCACCATTTTGGAGAAGTTGAAGCTGGTCAAATATTGTTAAATTGGCTTATTTTGCAAGTCAGTTCACTAAAACTCAGTTTTTCTGTTAGCATTTTCAGTGTATGATGTTAATGCATGCACAATTCCCCCTAGTCCACCTTCGACATTACTCGTAGTTCTCTCTTTAAGCCACGAGGTCTGTTAAATCCCTGGCGGAGGAAAGATCCTTCGTTCAGGATGTATGCTATTTCCATCATCAATGGACTCAACCGTGAGTACGGAGTGATATCTTAATGAAATAAACAAACAAACAAATCAATATTAAGGAACAAAGAACTCACTACATAAAACGCATAACGAGCTTTAGCATAAAAGATGTTGTTAGTCGCAATATGTGTCCCAGCTGCGTTTTGATAACAACTGTTCGTATGTCAAACATGGCGATTTTATTCAACACGATGCATGCATCTCGTATGCCCTGCAATAAATGCATATGTATATAACTTGTAAAGTTAACTAGGCTATCATTGACTTCGTGCTGAATTTTTCTTGTGTGCGTGGCCTGCAGCTCTAGTGCCGGGTACACCAAATGAATTTGTGCGCCATTGGCGAGAACTGACTTCAGCATTGTCTACAGGGTTCCTTTAAACCATCTTGGTTGAAATAAACTCCTGTATTAAGCACCAAGCTCTCTCTAAATAAACAGTGTTTTGCGCCTGCAGTTAGTAAGAACCCTTCTCTATCGATATATTGGCTTCGTTTGTCGCTAACCTATGGTTATTAAGCGTCAGATTTGAAGGGCTTTGGAGTAGTTTGCCTAATGTAGCCAAGGACAAGATAAATAAATCGTTTCAGAGGACTGGCCTGGCCCAGGGAACGGCACAGAACTTGGAGTCCTACAAAATTCATTAACAGCACACGCGTATAACGTATTGTCTTAGATAAAAAACTTAAAGTGGCTTACGCCCGGATGGAAATGATAAAAATTATTTATTTATACACTGTATATAAGATCCTCTTGTCACCCAACAATCCTCAAGCCATCATTCTGATGTCAGTGAACGTTCACCTTAAGAATATTCAAAATCACCTGAATGCAAGTTCATTGAGTATTATACACTTTATTTATCTGACAAGCATCGATGTATAATTTACGTATCGCATATCGCAGTTGTTTTCGGACCGGTTCTGTGCAGTTAGTGTAAAGCTTAAAGGCGAATTCCTGATTAACAACAAGTGTCGGTGACGGGCTGCTCTGGAAGCTGTTTATGTCTGTGGCGAATAAGGCGGTGCCATTAAAGACAGACCACTTGCACTTCTGGCCACTTCGGAACGTCGATCCTCTTTGAAAACCATACCGTTCGAGGTCTTGGCCTGATCTCAACACAAGCGCGTAAGTATATTCCAGATCATTCTCATCAGCTGTCTTCATTCGAGATTTTCCAATAGAGTCCGCTTTATATCTTCCAAGCCGCAATTCTTGATGTCGTCATTGAATCAGTTACGTTATCTCTTAACATTCTGGATTTTGCAAACCACTTCTGTAATCTCTTGTTTAACTCGAGACGTGTTAATAATACTTGTTTTTGCCAAGTTAATCTACCGTAGCACAGGTAAACCCGGCCTTCTATTTTGTTCATCAAGAAAAGACCGACGGCATTCGGAATTGTGACGACTGCTAGGGAAAAAGTATACTTTACACATAATTATGGCGTCTGCGTTCAATACTGTCGTGAATCTAATGTTTACTATTTTACCACTTATGGCTAGATAAGTCACATAAATGGTCTCTACATGACAAGTGTTATAATTTCCTGCAGCAAATGCCATGACAACTGTACAAGTTTTACCTTAGATTGTTGCAGATAGCACTGTAAACAAAGAACTAGTTGTGGCGTTATGATATGTTCTCGTAGCTGCTACACTTTTCGACATTATCCCTTGCTGGGATGGACTATTTATTTTTTACATCGATATTGTGGTTATCTGTACTGAATGTCCATTGTCAGCACCCAAGAGAGATGGGTGAATTGTAGTTAATTTTTGATCACTTGCTGAAAGGTTGCAGATCCTGGCAGAATTCTCTGCATATCGTGGAAACTAGGTTAATTCAGATTTTCTCTACTTAAAATAAGAATGCCCCGGGCCAGCGTAATGTCATGTAAAATCGAACAACTGATCAAACTGCCTCGAGCTTGGGGGTCTTCTGACAATCGAGAAATTACGCAATCGGGAGCATGGAGGGGTTCTCCCTGCTCCATGGATTTGCATGAATTTTCTGCGAGCTATGCAGAGGGTAATCCGCCGTTTACTTAACAAAATGTCGTGATGTTACTATTTAACAAAGGAATAATGTTTATGGTGCTTCTATATGGAATGTTTGTCTTATTCCTCTCATCGGTTTCAGAAGAAATCGATTTTTTAGTAATTGTCATAACTTGTATGCTGTATTGTTTTACAGTTTGTTGCTGTATTTAATGCTGGAGAAAATAAATAGGGATACCCTAAAGATATAGACTGAACACTCCGCTCACGTTGACTCGATCCCCTGGTTTTACATCACATCTTTTCCCCCCTCTGTGCCTGTCCTGTTTCATTTGGCAACGCATAGTATCCCGTAGAACCATTAGCACAGAGTATATGGGGGCGTTTGGCGGCGTGGGCAATACGCATGGCGTCTTTTGGGCTATAAGGGTGCCTATTTCGCAGACACCAGTGTGTCTATGCGAGAATCGACTTGCGTTAAAATGCATTGACTTCTTCTAACATTAGCACCGTTGTTGCTGGAGAAACAAATGGAACATTGTACTTCAGGATCGAACACAGGGACTCTTTGTTCAATCACATTATGTATACATATGGAACTTAGGAAAGAACAACCCCGTGTAAACACCCCTAATGATAATGTGTAACAGGTTAAGACGTCTGTTTTATGAGGTAATTGTTATTATAAACTAAGCACGTAATATTGTATCGTATTCATTTGTGATACGCTTCTAGAGCAACTTGAAATGAGCGTGGAGTTGTAACTTGTAACCATTCCGGCCCTACACCAAAAGTAGTGTTACATAGGGACCGACAGCATTCCGGCCCTACACCAAAAAGTAGTCTTATCTAGGGGCCTACACCATTCCGGCCCTGCACCAAAAGTAGTGATACATATGGGCCTCCACCATTCCGGCCCTACACCAAAAAGTAGTCTTATCTAGGGGCCTACACCATTCCGGCCCTACACCAAAAGTAGTGATACATATGGGCCTCCACCATTCCAGCCCTACACCAAAAAGTAGTCTTACCTAGGGGCCTACACCATTCCGGTCCTGCACCAAAAATAGTGTTACATAGGGACCGACAGCTTTCCGGCCCTACACCAAAAAGTAGTGTAGATCTGCACCAAAAAGTGGTCTTACCTAGGGGCCTACACCATTCCTGCTCTACACCGAAAAGTAGTGTAGATCTGCACCAAAAAGTGGTCTTACCTAGGGGCCTACACCATTCCTGCTCTACACCGAAAAGTAGTGTAGATCTGCACCAAAAAGTGGTCTTACCTAGGGGCCTACACCATTCCTGCTCTACACCGAAAAGTAGTGTAGATCTGCACCAAAAAGTGGTCTTACCTAGGGGCCTACACCATTCCTGCTCTACACCGAAAAGTAGTGTAGATCTGCACCAAAAAGTGGTCTTACCTAGGGGCCTACACCATTCCTGCTCTACACCGAAAAGTAGTGTAGATCTGCACCAAAAAGTGGTCTTACCTAGGGGCCTACACCATTCCTGCTCTACACCGAAAAGTAGTGTAGATCTGCACCAAAAAGTGGTCTTACCTAGGGGCCTACACCATTCCTGCTCTACACCGAAAAGTAGTGTAGATCTGCACCAAAAAGTGGTCTTACCTAGGGGCCTACACCATTCCGGCTCTACACCGAAAAGTAGTGCAATATAGTAAGAAATATAAAGCGTTTTTGGCATGTTTGACAATCTACAAGCATGCTCACGTCTACCCTCATCAACAGGCAACGTGTGAAAATTCTACGGGGGAGGCAGCCAGGCAGATGTTTATTTTTAGGTTTCCTGGCAGGTTTTTACCTCTTTGGAGAGACGTATATAAACGTTGAGTGGTCACGGCGTCGAAAGAACCTAGGTATTGCACCAGAATTTTAATAAAGTTGTTTGAATACATTAAAATCATCATATCTCAATTACACATTAGTGAATGTGAACATTTGACTGTTTATATTGTAGATGTCGTATAGGTCGATATGTCACTTATTGCTCCAGGAAACTCAAGATAAACAGTTTTACAGTTTCGGACTGAGACAAAAGCCATTTCATGCAGACCCGATTTGACTGGTCAGGCTTCCTCTGGAGTTCAAAATAGACACGCAGGGTACAAGTACTTCAAATTTAGGTAGTATTACTTCCAAAGTTAACAATTAAGTAGCTTGGTATTTTCTAGAGTATATATTGTCACATATAAAACAGCTGTATATATATATATATATATATATATATATATATATATATATATATATATATATATATATATATATATATATATATATATATATATATATATATATATATATATAGCTTATATGTAAACACCAATACTTGATCAAAGTGCAGACAAAACAAACACTGTGTAAAGAGTCGCGGTGAGAGCGTGGTCGACATGTAAATGCCATTAATGCTCTACAATTTAGTTCTATGAAGAAGTAACGCACACGTCAGTCATACATGATTCAGCATGTTAATATAACATTATTCAAATAATATTTCACAAAAAATGGACAGAAATGACGTAATAACATGTTGGAAAATTTTGGGGTATGACAACCCCATTACACGATGCAGGATATTAGTCCATATAATTCCTAATAAGTCTACACAAATTGTGTTTATTGTAAACCGCCTACACGAAGTTGTATTGCAGGCATCTAACTTCTACAGCATAGAGAGTAAAACCGGAACGGCGACAACAGTGTGAGAGGTGGGAATGGTCTCACACAGGCAGTGAAACACGGCCTCTTGTCTACGCATTTCACTTAATATTTTATTCTAACTGTACAAGTAACTATTTAAAATGTAGCAACTGAGCAAGACATAGAATACAGATATAAGTAAATGAATATATATACAAAAGACAACAAAGCTTTTCATAATCCCATTCAATTACATGTATATCTATTTTCGAGAACAAATTGCTATCACTATGCCGTATATATGACGCGCAACAGAGAGCCCGTTTGGTGTCCCTGTTCAGTCGTGTTGAGACATCAGTGTCTGGTTGACAGACACGATATGACATTGTTCATTTAAGCGGTTAAAAATTAATACATTGAGCGTATTATGTAGGGCAATGGTGACCACCTGCCGTATACCGCCTGAGACTAACGCTTTGTATAAGGTAACCGCGTAGATTTCAGAAGCTAATACCTTGAAAACAAGCCTGAACTTTCAACGGCAAAATGCGAGTACCAGTTTTCTTGGTTTCATCATCTAGGAGACAACAAAGGTTAGTGTCTACTTTGTCATTGGATATATGTTCAGTCTTTTACCTGAACATTACTTTCTCCACAATCTGAATAATTCAGCTCGATGCGTATGTTTGGAAACATTGATCATGAGCCAAATACATAAAAACATGTTGTGACCACTACTTTGATTCACCATTCCCCCTAGAACCTATGTTTTCACTTAGTCTGATGTCTTTATGGCAAACATACAAGACACCTATGCATGTTCATGAGACACAGATGCAGGATATGTATATTAACTGTGCGCACCCTGTAATTCGTGTCGTTTTCGTGATCGTATTTATTTCTCATAATATTCTATGGTAGACTACATGATGCAGGAAGGCTTAAGTCTCCTCAGTATTGATTACATGTCTGGAAGGAGAGCTCTAAGTATGTGTGGTTACCATATAGTTGAATTACAGTTTAGGGTCCCACCCATGTTTCGTAGTCCATGATTTAATTTTGTAACATATGTATTTTCTCCACGAGTTTCTCTTAATGAATCCTTTGAACGCACCTTTCATATTTTGCCGACCATTTGTCCATTGGAATTGGCATGCAAAAGATAGGAACGTCTTATACAGGTGTGTGAACCCAACATGTTCAAATCAACTTACCCACATTGAAAGTTCAGGAGGTTTTACAAGGCCACTTTCAAGGAAGACGGCATGTTAAAGGACACATATACGCATATATAACATACAGTGTAGTTTAAAACAAAACTTACAATAGAATCACATATCCACTGTAACGGTTTAATTAATTATTCCCCGTCCATACACGTAAAAGGAACTCTTATACATAGATCAAAGCACGGGACTGGGTAATAAGCATGTATTTCTCATTGCGCAACTCACACAAGGCCTTGGTATTCCCATCACATATATCCACTCACATAATGAAGTCGGATAAACTTATCCACTGAAGTTCTTTTTTGAAATGTCTATGTCGACAGGTGATTGTCTCTTTTCCGGCATAGTCCAAATAACTATATCCCCTCCTCATGAATGCCATGGAGAAAAACCCATACCAGAAGAGAGACATCACTTTCCCGAATTCACATTGTCATCATCGGATAGTTTTGAGCAGCACAACATAATAATGTCATATGCCTTCTTTTCTGATTAATTTCTATGCTACATTACTACATTTTTTGAAAAGTAACAGTCGTGAAATTCTTTGCTAATGTATATTATTTCCTTTCCTGCGTGTTTTTATACACACAACTATTTCCTCTCTGACATCCCCCGTACAAATTTGTTTCTATGTGTTGCTTGAATAACCCGAAAATAGATATTGCACAGTGTAAAATGCCACTTGAGAACGGCCCAGTTACTGTCCACTTATTCCCGTGGTCAAAGTCTGGACTGGTGCCTCCAACCCATCATTACCCGCCAATGCCCGTGATGGAAGAGAGCTGTGGAAGACAGCGAACCGAGGATCATTCACGTCTCCAAAATGAGAGAGCAAATAATATTACCCTTGTCATGTTTCCCTCTAATTGCCGTACCCACTCACCCATCACCAACTCGCAGTCAATCGTTTCTGTTCGGTCAACATGGCGATACATTTGCTCTAGCCAGCAGGCTTTGTTTTACGAGTTGGGATTTGACAAGCAGACAAACTTTGATAGGCTGTGCCAGAAACCATCTTCTACGAGGGGGGCGCTTTATCAACTAGCTAATGGCAACGTAAAGTTAGAGCTAATGGCCACCAAATAAGTAAAGAGCCACCTCTAACCTAAGGACGTAGCCTATCACATTTATTATATATATATTGTACGCGAGCTAACGGTATCAGATACATGGAACGTCTTTTCACACGGACTGTAAAGCCTAGCAGATATACACAATTTCAGATTTATGGCACATTACCGCATACAATAAGAAAATTTATACTTTGTGCGACTTCTAGCTTTCTACCAAAGTAAAATGATGACACAAAATACTATTTGCTGCAATTCAGAAAAATGATTCGCCATGTGAATGCGAAAACTTGAGTGTATAAATTGGGCTTACTTCGATGAGATACTTTTGCTTTACTATTTGCATGCTTTAACTCTGAGAATACTGAATCAAAAATTTGAATTTTTCCATGTTTAAGCACACTGTTTTAAAGAAAAAAATCGAGGGCATGCCAAATCAAATGTCAGCATAAGTTATCTCAGTATTGTGAAAAGCGAATAACTGTGGTTTGTAATTCTTGTGAGTTTTCTTTTCTGGCAGATCGCTGTTATACTATTCTACCATGCAGGGTTGTAGAAACAGGACGTCTATTCAGGTATATCTGAATTCTGGAACGGCACTTATGAATGGCGAATATTACCCATCCTAAATGTAAGGTTTGGCAAATGATTATGGCTGGATACTCATAGTGATCAATGCTGCTTGACGTCGTATTTAGTAGTGCTTGACTCGTCTGCTGGAATGTAACAGTCGCCGGTCGATGCCAACGAGATTCATTTCGATGTCCGGTGTCACGGATTGAGATGTCTCACAAAGGCCTACTCATGCCCTTGACGGCGCCATTTTGAGAACGGCATGTTTTTAGAAATGTATATTGCTTACAAAATGTACATTTCCTTTTCTTTATTCATAACAAAACATTATTTCACGCCATACCTTATTTACAATATGGCTTTACACATGTACTAAGGGAAAACTCAATACATAACCCAAGGCTACGTACAAGAGACTACGGCATAGAGTGTATAAACAAAGCAGCGTTATAGTTATAGCAATTTAGTAGATGTCAATAGTCGAGAATTATCATCAATATGAGGTGTTAACATCACATTTAATAAACAAATATATGAAAACAATGCCAAGAAACCTGGACTGGGGGATGCAAAGTCCACCACCAATCACGGTTTATATAACCATAATAATAATTCTTAAAAAAACACAACACAATGTATGTACACCCACATTGTAAAATTACTCAGTAAACTGCCAAATTTCATTGGTTTATCCAATAAACTCTGGATTCCTGTACTCTTAAAACCTATTGCAATCTTTTAAGATTGCATTTAAGAATTGCCTAACTAAAAACACCTTGCTCTTATTTTTATTAAGTCGTATACCGTGGAGTAAAAATGCAATCAGTGAAATTGTCAAGAGAGGTCTGAACCACATCTTGAATGATCTAAAATTACCAAATAGCTATATTTTTACTGCACGTTCTTTTTTGAATGACACCAGCTGCCAGACACCCTAACATTTGAAGTGAATAAAATAATGTATTTATCTACAGTGCATTTTCTACTAAATCTATTTCCGTAAGACTTTAATTTGTTTCCCATCAGATATGTATATATAGCACACAATGGCATACATTTAACTGAAGTAGCAATAATTCAGATGTGTTCATTCCCGTTAGAATCGTTAATGTCTGATATCATTATTATTATTTGCCTGGGTAACGATTCTTATAAAGACATAGCCTTGTGTTTTGACTGTGCTTGTTTGACCTCTGTTGTATGGAAGAGTAAATAGTACTCTCGAGCCAGATGGTCATTTCAGTAGCTGCTTGAGACCATTTGGTGGCAAAAGGCGACAGCACTTTAACCAGCATAAAGAACCGACATTGAAACGATACCAGTTCCACCGTCTTGGTGTTAACGTTGGCTCTTAGGGAGTTCATCTTCGCGGCTTATTTAATGGTGTTTATCGCCTGATTGTATCGGGAGATAGATTTAATGGGGGTGGACTGATCAGCCTTATCGGACCGCTATCCCGCAACAACTCGATTTCCCGCCGGGTGCAATAAGTTACCACCACTGACTTGAAGGAAGGCCTGTTAATCAAACACACATAACCTGGAAACAAGAAAGCTCAGCCCAAGGCTGTCACACAATTAAACCTCTTCAGGAATTCTTTGAAAAAATGTCGCCGGAGGTCAACATGCAATCAAGGGATCAAACATTACCTTCGACTGTCGTCCGGGGTAAAAGCAGCGGATGATACAGTTCCGGTTCAGGGCAGTAAAGTGACGGACACAGTATAACCCCGAGTGTTCTTTAACGTTAATGACCGTCAGCCATCATTACATGACGTTCAATCGCACCTTACCTGTTACGTGGGACAAATCACCGCCCTCCACACTAAAAAAATTAATGTGTTAAATTTAACAAAAAGCCTAATGCTAGAATGTTCTCTGTTATTGTAGCAGATTGTTCTGTTAAATGTAACACACATGTTCTATTAATTCAACATAAAGATTATATTAAACTAACAGAATATTATATTGAATATGGCAGAATATTGTGTTATAATAACAGAATACAACTTAGCATCACCCAGACAACAGACTTCCTGTTAAAATGAACAGATTGATTTTTTTAGTGTGCAATGCCACGGACACATTTTGATACAAATGTATACATAAAAACTGGCATCATAACCGTGCATCATGACACAAATGCCCCACCCATCCAACACCAATACAAGTTCTCGCTGAGTTCAGAGTTTTAATTAACACTGTTTACTGGGAAAAACTCATTGCAAGGTATGAGCACGTCTTGGGATTGGTTCTAGCGATTATTGACTTGAAGCTCTCATTGTGACAGTTGTATAAGAAATATTGTACGGTGACTTTGCTTTTAAAATACATTTAAATTAAATATTGAAACAAAAAGTTCTTCAAGCTGATAGCATGGGTTTAAAGTCAAGTACCGTAGCACATGTTCTAATTAAATACATGTAGGTGTATTTAAAATTTATTTTCCTAATTAAATTTCACTTCATTCCTTGTTGAAGGCATGTCGCAACGTCAGAAATTTATCTGGTTGAGTTTAGCGTTTTGATTAAGCAAAACGCTAAACTCAACCAGATAAATTTCTGACGTAATAAAAAACATTTTTTATTTTTTTCTCAAAGTATCCATACCTATATTCTTCAAGTTCTTTACACGAGACAAACATGTATGTTATGCCCTTGGCTTTTCATTACTGGGAAAGGGAAAACGGAATGTTTGAAAGGTAAAAGACGGTTTTTGATGGAATGCACGTACGTGGTGACCAACTCACAGCCTTGTTTATCTATAAGGTTTATTATTCAAGATAGAAAATTGGGGAAAACCCGCCATCAACCAGATTACACTCAGACAACAGATTTTCTGCCTCTTTTATCACGGCCGTATGTGCAGTAGACCTGAAGGCCTACGGTTGGCCATTCGGAAAATCGCCAGTTTTACCTGCCTTAGAGAAGCCAATAAAGACTTTGCACTAACTCTAGATGACCACTTGGTTCGACTTCCACGACAACAACATCTAAACGAGGATTCCAGTCTGCGTCACCAATTATTGATTTAAAAAACTAGTATGTCAAGGATAGTACAATCACGACGCCTGGATTTGCTGCCAACCTCTTAAAACATTCAGTAAGAATATGTTCTCTCGTCAGTTTATTGTGGATTTTACGGAAACATTTATACAGAAATACACAGGCAAAATAATGAACTGACAAATATTTTAATTACGAATAGTATGATCAATGTCTTTTGAATATATATCGTTTATCAAAATATGGTTGTACATCTCGTTAAATTTTCAACGCACGATTTGATTCGGTAAGATACATGTGTACATAGCATATCGCGTAAGTACTGGTATTGGTCCACTCACCAAAGGGTTGCGAGTAATCCGGACATGGGTAGGCCAAGGGTGTGGGCGTGTGGATCGTGCGTGAAATGGAAATATTCTTTAATCAGATAGCCTATCCGGTAGGATATGTTTGCTGACTGCCATATTCCGCACCAAAAACATTTTTATTGCTGAGGATATAGTGTGTAGGAAACAGGAAGAGATGAAATGTTACACGCAAAATGACATCGTGCATAGTGTTTTATTTTCCTGTCATAGTGTTGTATTTTCCTGTCATCCATTCTATAGCTTTCTGTTTATCGCAGGGCCCATGCCGTAGGACACGCCATGGGCTTCCATCCGTTTCTCCGTGCTGAAGGGGAAAGGAGGTATATGAAAGCATTTTTTCCATAAGCATTTCGATCAGTTTAGAAATCCACGGCTTCTGATGAGTTAAACATCCATGGTTTTAATTAGTATTCCACGTTTTTATTTAGAACAATAGTTAATAATTTTAGTTAATACGGACACTTTTCCATTCCTTTTACTCGTTCAGTATTAATGGAAAAGCCCGACTTCTATTTTCAGCATCTGTGTATGTTAGGGATTTAAAAAGTAAGATTTTAGTTACTTATTCTATTTTGATAGGAATATTTTTCCACTTACCGAGGTCAGCGTGTGACGAAGCCATTCTTCTCAAGTATTTGAGTAATTTTCTCTCCGAAGCACGGGAAGTTAGCTATGAAACTTTATTGAAAAACAATTCACAAACTGTTTATTCGCAGATAAAACCTTATCCACAACAACGTATAGGTATCTACATCTCCGTATAAGTTAATGAGTTGTGAAATCGATACAGGTCAAAGCATACAGATTCCCTGTGGAATCTTGTTGATGCGAAATGATGGGATTTAGTGCAGGTCGATAGCGTTCTCGAACATAATTTTCCCACTAAGACTTGATCCATACGTGTACCAGCTTTCCACATGAACATTCTGCTGACAGAGCATATGGAGGAAACGTTATCTTTGATCATAATTCTGGCAATGTTGAATTTATTCTTCCATGAAATTCCTAGATTGTTAGTTTCTATCATCAATAAATGCAAACAACAATCTGCAGAAACAAGGAGGCGATGTGAATTTCAGAGGGAGAAAGCCAATATTCCATTGATTAACATGTGTGCATCTTATACAGATCAAATCTAAGCATCGCCAACAGAATACCCAATAGACCAACATTGACCTTAGGGATACGTCCCCATCTCTAGTCTTCTCTTTGCTCATCATTGGAGCAAACCCCATTTATCTGTCTCACAACTACGTTAATACCTTTAACTGGGATTGTCAACCCCATTGGAGTTGATCTTGGATTCGCAAGTTTGCTATTCAGACTAAGAGCCGATATCCCAAATATGTTATTAGTCTGTGTGATATGTAAACATTCCCCGGTGCAGATATGAAGATAAGAGTCATTTGCAGCAAACAGTTCTTTGCTTACAGAACTACCCGACTTTACCTCTTAGGCTTTTAATGTGGGTAAGTATATTACATAATATGTGAGTATATATATATCAGAAATATCGAAAATATTCAACAATAACGATATCAAAGGTTGCAGCACGGAGAGCAATCCCCGAACAGCGGCACAATGTTGACGTCATCACGAGAAGCTATAAATTAGGAGAATTGGGGAAATAGGTAAATTATTACAATTAGTAAAACAGACACTGCATGCATTTCATTGAGATTTATTTATGTTTATCAAAAGAAGTCATAAAAAAGCTCAAGCATCCAGATGTTCCACGCATGCGTGTAACCTTACCCACAACAAACAAAGGGTTCAAAATTTCTGCTCGCACATACACACCCAAATACTTCAGAATTGAGTGGTCACTGCAAAAAGTGCCAAATTGTTCCAACAGAGTTACTTGATGGCAAAGCGACAGAGAATTCTGTATTTTGACCACTGAGGTCACGTATTCAAATCCTGCTCCCGCGCGATAGGCTGTCAGGAGGGATGTCAGGTACGTCGGATTGTCCACGGGATCTGTTCAGTTTTCTTCACATAGTAACATGCCTGTAAAAAGGCGTACGGTAAAAAATTCAGAGGCATAAATAAATGAAGTAAGCCATTCTCTCGTAATAATTTATTCTAATCTTTAAGACTTAATCCTCAAAATATCTATATTCATAATTGAATCCTTGAGTTCCGTTTGCTTGTTCATGTTCATTCACTAGAATGTTTGGTCTGAACACAATCAGTCTCATTGTTTTTTCCCACACTGTGACTAAACATAGGCATTATTCCACACCAGATTCGCGAGCCTGTGTGTCGCCCAAGCACATTGTTTCGCAATGTCACAGAATTTGATAAATTACATCGTCAATTACGGCTTGTTGATGGAATGTTTCCGTTCACGCAGGATTGGTCGGACAGGCAAACAATTCATTCATCACATATCATCGATAAGAGATACCTTTATGTTGCGTTAGATCATATACCATCACTGATGACATTTACGAGATCTCTTTTGGCAGTAAGACATCACACAGTATGTCGCCAGAGAGCATCACAAAAGACCTATTGTACAATAAGGTAATCTTTCAAATCATTAATTTTCCTTTTTAGGAAGTTTAACGGATAGATAACAAATCTTTGTAAAGTCACTCTAGGATATATTCACAAGCTATGTATGGACATTCATGCTTTGAACTTGGACTGATCCGCTATATTCTGAACATGCGCAATCAGAGCATCTAACGCCTCCGCTACTCTATCGATCGGTCTTTTCAGCCTCCAGAGATTGAAGAACTATCCTTTTCAAAGGTGGGAGTAGACCCGTTATAATAACAGGGGAAATGTTACAGCTTCTCAGCGCCTAACACATGCCGATCTGATCGTAACCCTTTCTTGTTTCAGAGGAAAAAAATGGATCGAGTGGTTACCCTTTCCTTTCTCTTCACTGTAGCGATGTGCACAGTAAGCGCTGCCAAGACAGGCTCACAAGGTAAGAGTCTATTGTTTCCTTTATGCTTACAGAGCAGCAAAAAGTACTTAGGATTGAATTTTGTGAGCATGGAGATTTTGGTTTGGTTGAGTATCTCTCCCCAATCCATACGTACTGTATAAGAATTTGTATGGTATAAAACTCTTTTTATTCGTCTCTTAATTTAAGGAGAATTAAGTAAAAAAAACTTCAACATTTTAAAGATTGTCACTTCTTCTTGTGTTTTTTTTTTCCTTTTTTTTTTTACAAAAATCGGTATTGATCTGACCACAAACATGTGCTTGTTTCTTCGAATGTAAGCGAAGTTCGACATTTGCATGCCTCGTAAACCATAAAGTATATGAAGCTTGTAACATTTAACAGAGAGGCAGTCATCAGGTTCCAGTGATGGGGGGAAAGACAGTTAATATTCTAAGCATGTCCTCTGATTCAAACTCCTAGTATCTGGTAATTTCCAGATAAACGTATCAGGTGAATCCACTTCATTACTTTTGTTTGACAATATGCCAATGAACAGTTATACACGGCCCTAGTTTAACCAAGATTTATTCATTTGTGTATTATACACCTTCCAAGATGCTTCTGAGGAATTGTGCTTCAGGGCAAAATGTTTTCAAGGTTGTAATGAAATATTTATTGTGTAGTGCCTTGAGTTTTTCGAAAGCAGTAATTTCCATAAGATATTGGGAGAACATTCTCCCAAGAAACTGGATCTCTCTTACTTGTGCTCCATTTTAATATGGTACACTGGTTCCAGCTTACAGAAAGGGTGTCTATCCATAGCAATGTTAGTATCGATATATTAACACTTACAGAGTAAAACAGCATGTTTTTGTGTCAGATGTCCTTCATAATCGATTTATTTGTGACTTAACCATAGTGTCGTATCCCTAGATGGCTTTGATTGAGGAATTTATAGCGGAACAAGTGTGTGCTTCCTCAACCTCAAAATACAAAAGCCTAGAATATCTGGAGTGCAATATTAGTGTTAAACATAGCTGGAAATGTCCGAGTTTGTTACTACTGGCTACCTAAGTCAGTATATTTCACAGGGTTATCAGCCAAAATTCTCTAGTAAAAAAGTTCTACATTTTTGTTACCCTGTTCTATAGAAACAATCGAATCATATGTTGTTTGGTTGCGTCCAATCTATATTAACTAATAAAAACTATACTTCGCAAAGATTTTAAAACTTGTATTCATGCCATGAACTCGATGACCTGAATAATAGCCATCCTCTCTGGCTGTACTTGGGAAGGCCTGGCAGCAACCTGCGGATGGTCCTAGGTTTCCCCCCGGGCTTTCCCCGGCTTCATCCCACCATAATGCTGGCCGTCGTTGTACAAGTAAAATATTCTTGAGTACGGCGTAAAATACCAATCAAATAAATAAATGAATGAATAACAGCCTAATCCACAATTCGCATGTTGTCTACACCTATGCCACTGTACGATAGATTTTTGGGTGAAAACATGACAGCAATAAATAGTTCACACTTCAATACCAACTGCGAACACACATGTAACTACTTAGCAGATTCCACGCCTTCAGCATTGTCTTAGGAAGACATATGAAATGCTAAGAACCTGTAAAAATGAAGTATTGATATTCTGACACTCCCAACAGCACCAAAGGCTAACTGTGAGATACTATATGCTTTCACATGTAAATGAAGGCAAGGTCCTAGCCTGGAAGGGTTTTGATGGAACATATTGTAAGAATTGTATTTCCTTATAGCTATCTTTTGTCATGACTTTGATCGGCTTCTCGGCCCATGCCCCTCAAGCACGGTTGCAGATTTATTCCTCAGGGCAGAGAGCTGGTGTGATAACGATTGTTGATACATTTCATTGAAAGCCAACGTGAAAATTTAATGCGAAAAATTACTTTGAAGAACCATATGTGCGATAAAATGCCACACTGCACGAATAAAGACCTGCAGATGTTCCAAATGAAGTTTTAAAAGCTTCAGCAGACAACAGTTCATGTGAGGCATCGCCAAACGGATGTGAGTTGGAATCTAAGAGATAGGTGAAGTAAAATGCGTTTTTTGAAATGTTTGTTTAACAAACTATTACTTTATGTATGAATAAAAACAGTTAAATTAATAAATTATACGATTCCTAGCTTTTGGCTTTTTAGGCAGTTAACATGCATGTCTGCTGAATACAATAACAAGCGTGGTTTCCCATATTTCACATATCTCCATCTCACCTTAATTATGATAGAGTGGTTGAAGTTTGACCTTTAAACTGTCTTTTTATGATATCGGATATATCACAGGACTTTGTATATTATCGTGTATACATATTTTCGCCTAATCGCTTTCACTCCGATTCGTTCGAACGGTTCCAATCCATGATATAGACCACTGATGCTGAAAGTAGCTACATTAGTGAAGATAATGTTTTGGTATTAAATATGTGTGTAATGCCGATTACGGTGAGTCTTAACATCACCACCGTGATTACATCAACAGTGTCAGTATCATATTTAATTAACTCTAATTCCAGTAAGAACGGTGGGATCCTTCAGTTTCCTACATAAGGCAACTGACTTGATGAGCTTACTTCTTACACACGATTTTGATGGTTATTATATTAGAAATTTTACATTTGAACACGTTTACTTTCGCCAAAAGCGTGAATTATGATTTCAAAATTTCGGCGAGTATAGGTACACCCAGATACGTTTTTTAAACATCTATTCTTATTTTCAGAAAAACCAGATTTACCCAGCCTCACTGAGCTCCAGGAACTTACCAAGCACTGGCCTAACATACGTTATGTGGATGAACCGTTCCACATCAGACCGAATCTATTGTCGTTGTTTCAGAGCCAATATTATAAGCCTGGCCTGAGCGAAACATGGCGACTCTCTGACATTCTTGAAAACGCAATGGACAAACGTTCAGAAGGGAACAGAGAGAAAAAAGAGCGCGAATTGGCATACCTGTTGCATAACCTTATTTTAGAGCTAGATTCGGATGAAGCCAAAAACCTATCCGGAACGCGGAGGTTTAAATCTGTTTCCGGGGAATCATCAGGGGAGATGACTCGAGGTCCAGTTGTTGAAGCTGGTTCGAAAAGAAAGTACGGGAACATATTTCATGGACCCCTGGAAACCAAAGCAAGAACGGCCCCAAGGCCTAGACGGCAGAGAAAGTTCCGCATCGATCCCGTAATGTTTTGGATGGGCATTGGAAAATAAGGTTTCCTCAAGGTGTGAACAATTTTGGCTTCATCCAGTGAATTTCGTTGTAGTAACTCTTCGTTGCCAGTGTATTTTGATGAACAGTGTGAAACCTTTGGAAACCTAGCTTTCAGAACAAGTAAGGTGATTTCTACACTCTGTGCCATATGGGGAGTGGCCACTGTAGCCTACCTGGAAATGACTCATTAAAATGGAGATGTTTATTTGTATCACATTCCACTGACATGATGTGACGGATGATATTTCTTACCTTAATACTTTGTTCAGGTTCATCCAATCAAGAATCTGCATGGATATAAATGCCATCTTAGTTTTAACTACGTTCTTTATGTGTACAGGGCGAAAGTGGACCTGATACGGATGTATTACGGATGGCTGTAACAAAAGGCACAAAATTCAAGCTTGAGAAAATATCACATAGGCGTGTGAACAGTTGTCCATTTGAGTGCATAAAAACTTCTTTATTTAAATGTGGGCACCAAAATCTTAAATTTTGTCTACTAATGCGATGTGTTGTTTGGATCAGTGTTTGTTTATCTCATCTCTTTATCATACAATTATTATATTTACTCTATGAACTTTCCCGAAATAGTAGTATAAAAAAATTGGAACCGTATTTGTTGTAATGAGTTGTTTCCTTTTAGAAAAATCGGTTAAGTTTTGCAAAACATAAATAACGCTTCCTCTGTGTGGACAGAAACTCCTGACTTCATACTTGTATGGGCTTGTCGTTTATGAACATTCCATTATTTCTCCTACACAGTTGTCGTCAGCACAATATTGACCGCATGGTTTGGTTACAGTGTCTTATCACTAAGAAACGAAGACACAGTCACACTCAGGTATAAACTACCATGTTATACTCCTAAAATGTAGTGGGCCTACATCACTAAAATGGATGGATGAATACATGATGAATGGAAAAGTATGCAAGTAAACACATGAAATGCAACAGTTAAGCATCCATTGGACAACAGAAGTTGGACAACGGTCTTGTGGTCTACATAGAAACACGTACAGGCTACGATATAAAAGTTTGCTGCATGGTTTGCTGGGTCACCCATTCACAGAATGAAATGTATTCGGCAGACAGTTTTGAGAAAACAAATCAAGGGTGTGTCTCAGTATTTAAAAATTGTGTATATGTTAATTTCCACAAACAGGTTTGATTGCAGATCACTGTCCCTCAGGTAGTTTTCACACGTGTTATATTGTTATCAGTATTTGTCGTTGAGGACCATATTAAAAAGATATAGGAATATAAATACAGTATATGTATTTTTAGTCCATGCGTTAACATTAAAGCTTGTGCCTACTCAGATATGTAGGCGTTTAAGTATGAGGTATGAACGTTCTATTATATAACGTTTTTAAAGAATTGCAATCGTTTAAGCGCGAAATCCTTGGTTGTTAGTATCTAGGAAGTGCTTTCTACACATGTATTACATGTACTTAATTGTTAAAAATTTTTAGACATCCGCTAATACATATATAATAGTAACGTGAATACACACAGTTTCTCTTTTCTTACATTGTTGGTCGATTTAATAAACAACACCTCCATATATTTACTTTTCCGCAAAAAGTGGCAGAAAAATGTAATTTTTACGAATATCTGTCCCAAAAATATCAAGAAGTAGTTTATGTAAGTATATGTTAACTGAAATTAAGAATCACAGATATGCAACTCCGTGGATATGTACATACAAGTTGTTTAATTTCTGTGGCAACTGATTGCATGCTTCCCTCTGACGGAGAAACACATCTGAAGATTTCCTGGCGGTGATGTCGTGGTACCTATACACTGCAATCAGTGCTGAAGCGGGAAGTTTACACAAGACATCTGTTGAACACTGAAGTGAATAACCTACTTTATCAGTATCGTTCACAATCTAAGCCTGATGCATTTGTGCGTGTCTACAAGGCTTGTTGACAATTCTAGGATGATATAAAACACATGCATATGGTACAGTGAAGCTTGAGATGCTATAAGTATATAATTTTTACATAGTAAAAATTACGACGAAGATGATGATCAACATATAGCAAAGGGCAAGAATAAAATAGCCTAATTTTTTCTCTCATTTCTCTCAAATGTTCATCATCTAAGAATTTAAACTGTTATTGAAAATGTCACTGAACCACTGCAAGGAAAGGAGCTGCTTAAGTCATTCAGCCATAACCCTAACGTGGGAGGAATACAGATAGTTTAGTTCATACAGACGTCTTGTCTCTGAAGCATGGCGGAAAGCTTTATCACCGATACGCAATGCTGCTATGCCATACACTTCTGCAGGTTGAACAAATATGCTTTGTGGAACTATAAAATGTATGAGGACATTACATATTTTTCGAAGGCTTCGACAGGATATTTCCTTGGAAAGGAACGATATTTCAAAAATGCCTTAACTGTTCTTTAACGGTTATATTGAAAACTATACATATGTATATATATATATATATATATATATATATATATATATATATATATATATATATATATATATATATATATATATATATATATATATTTAAATGCATTGTCACCTGTATTATATATAGAACAGATCTTATGATAGATCAAGCCGGAAATCACATGGTCCCTGGTCTTATACATATACTCGACATGACAACGCTTAGTAAAGCAAACTAATGTCTTTTCAGGAGAAAACATTCTGATAGAACACACTGATGAATGTTAGAGGGATGTCACTGCAACGCTATTTATTTCTTCATTAGTGTCTATGATTTATCTAGGAAACGGTAGGACTAATTACGAAAGTGATCAAGATAATGGAAAATTCCAGCTCAGTCGGCTTGTGGGATATAAATGTTGAATAACCATACATACGGTCATTTTCTACCAATTTTACCTGAGAGAAAGGCACCTGATTATAAAGCCACTCGCATCTGTTTCTCGCCTTTGATATAGGCTTTTCCGATATATAAACTTGTTCTTCGGTTCTGATCGCATAGTGCTAGTATCTGTAACATTCAAAATCAGATTGAAAACATGTGGACAGAGGTAAACTAAATTCATAAATGTTATTACTACTACTATGTCATAGTATATTGTAATGGTGCCATGTTTTTTACTTCTATTTGCATTATTTATGCACATGTTTTTTACCCTGAAATCCTCAACGAAAGTGATGCTTTATGATATTTTGGGATTTTTGCTCCAAAAATACTTGTGATACACCATAAGAGGAGAAAAGGGCATTTTTCGAAGATTCCAAATATGGTCTTCAAGACTATTTTTACCTATCTTTTTTTTAGCGTGGATGAAATGCAAATTTCTTTTTCACTAATTTGTAGTAAATTTCACCAGCTGTTTTTAAAAGGACAAGGCACTACCTGGCTAAGATATATTTCAATCGAAAGCAGGATAATGAAGGTTTCTAAAAAGCATCATTTTTTATTATTTTAATGAGATTTCACCGAATAACAGGTAGAACAAAAGGACAATCCTGCACAAATGGCTGATGTGGTTCAAGGCAACCATCTTGAGAATTGTGTCCAGTCCAACACGTTGCTATCAAATTTCGTGGACTAAACTGTGACGTAGCATTTACTCACTCATTCCATGAAGTGATTTATGATAATACAGAACTACTGCAAAAGACATCAGCTTGTGATCGTTTATCATTTACGGGCCACGACAGACGTAAAATTAGCTGATTTACAAGCCGTGTAATATTCAACGACGGTATCATTTTCTCAAATTATGTTTGACAGTAGCATACAGTCTCGGTCCAAACAGTGTTCAAATACATTTTTTGTCGTTCATTTTAGCGTTTAGTCAGCAGTTTCTATAAAACAAATATCAGAGTCAGTGCCATATTCATTAGGGATGCCAAAGGTTGATGGGAATGAGAAGACGGCATCTCATCAGACAATGCTTAAAATTAATTAAATCCTATGATATAATTTTATTTCTCTTATGTTTATTAGAACTGAATAATTTAAATTTTGCTCCTTTGTCTTTTTTTTTTCATACAAGGGATGATGTTTTTCTTTTTTCTTTTATGAAATACAGTAACATTATTGAAACGCCGTTTTCAAGCCGATATGCTTTCTCTGACGTCCGCTATAACTAGGCCAGCACTGCTCTCATCTTAGAAGCCACCAAAACTGAAGCATTGTATTCAGCGAAAGTCGAATGCCTAGATAAGGTTTCAAAATCAGCAGCACAACCCCTCCGGAGGTTACGCCCTGAACCAGGAATACCCTAGCCGTGCATCTGCATGCTACTCGCCCAAGTCAACTTTTATCTGCCATAGGCTACTGCTTTGACTGTAACACGGAAAATAACTTCGTCGTTAGAAAGCTAGAGTAAACGTGGCCTCACCTTTCTGTCGATAATGGAGAAGCGCTGAAGCCGAGTCAAGACCAGGTTCCACTAAACTTTAACTGGTTTGAAAAAATTATAATAAAATATTTAGTGCTGGTTTAAGATACTTTGAATGGTAGTCTTTCAGAGTACATAAACATTAGTAAGGTGTTTTTACTTTAAATCACGTCACGTAGCGATAAGTAATCAGCTAACATACCACCAACCAACCCCGATCAAACCCATGTAGATATACAGGTAAAAATGGGGACGATACAGAAACTATGTTGAAGAATTATCTCGAAGCAATGGAAAGTAAGACTATAGAGAACGTAACAAGACTTTGAATCCGGATTACATCGAGAAATAATTCTTTTGGATTCGCGAGGCCTGGGAATTGCATTATACAACCGTAGGAGTTTATCGATTCATGAGCTTTACAAGTTGGGGTGGACCTGATGTTTATAACGTTAATTGTAATAAAATTTGTAATCCGCAATACGGAACTGACAAAGCACAGCCATCGGGTATGACAGTTATCTAGTTTTCTTGCATATGGGTATTTGTTGTACAGCTTGCAGATAGACGGTAGACTTTGTTAATTGTTTTCAGAACAATGACACTCAACGAAACTGACAATGGTATAACTGGGCTATCCATACGATTTGTGTCAAGCGGCAAGATAAAAGAGGCCTGTGAATGCCACATTGCGTGATCAAGACTATCTCTTGTATCTCCTCACAATTCCGACCGCGTCGAGATATGTAGCATACTCGCATTCAGACTCGACTCCTGCTATCAAGAACAAGCTCCATTAGGTTTTCAAGCCATAATGAATGACGTGTAACAGCTTAAAACAAGGTGGGCGCGCTATCAACTACTTCTTACACATTGTCAACGCCTGATGAAATTGACGACGCTTCCATAACAAGAACTATGCATCATCACGCAATCATCTCTAACAATCCGCGGAGAAGTGATGGTATCTATAGCTTGTATTTTATTTACCTAATAACACGTCTGATAGCATGTCATCTGGATTGAACTTTTAGAAGAGTAGGCAAAATATTTATACTTGTAAGATTGATAAAGGTGGCTTCTTCGATGATATACAACCTGTAAAGCATTTCACGAAGTCCTTTAAAACCTCGAATATATGTCACAAGATGGGAGATCATCCCGGCGTAGTGCTTAGGGCTGATTTATTACACATTGAATCTGGGTTATGATATATTAACACTGAAATGCTTAGCCATTCTAATCCACATAGATTTGAACCGACCTGGATAGCGCAGTTGGTAGAGCGTCCGCTCCGGAAGCGGTAGATCCAGGGTCAGTCCTGGGTCGATGGAGGGGATAGTACAACGACTGGTTGACCCTTATCGGTATAATGACTCGGGCGGGGCGCCTTACTTGCCTTCAGTAAGGCGTTTCGGTGAAGTAGCACTAGATAAAAGAGCGTTGAAAATCCGTCCAGTAGCAAGGAAGCACTTTACATGAACTCTAAGGATTCATTTGTCGTCTTAGGACTGAAAAATTGTTGAGTACGATGTTAAGCCCCAAGCACTCACTCACTCACTCCACATTTGATTTGACTTGATTTGATTGTTGTTTTACGCCGCACTAAAGAATATTTAATTTATACGACAGCCAGCGTTATGGTCAGACGAAACAAGGGAGAGCCGGGCAAACCCACGACCGTTCCCAGGTTGCTTGAAAACCTTCTCACGTAGGGCCAGAGGGGAAACCAACATGAGTAGGACTTGAACTCACAGCGACTGCATTGGTGAGAGGGTCCTGGTTCATTGCTCCACGCAGACAAATAATTTAAAAAAAGGAGTAATAAGAACAAGAAATACCATGTATAGGTAATCTTTCAGAAACCCAATATATGATGTACTGGGTTTATGAAAAAATCTGATGTCTGTATGTCAAAATACCTATTATTTGTTAAAAACGTTGCTGTATCTTCAATAAAAACGGAGTGCTCTGTGTGCCAACGGGCTCAGTAGATATGATTGTCATGTTAAAATACAAAAAGACGACATAAATAATACATAAATACATATTACCCGAGGTTGTGGTTATAGCAGACATAGACATATTCTTGGACTGCCATTCTGAATATGGATTTCAACACATTTTTCCACTGGATCCTTTAAATCGGAGTCTTTTCGTTGAACACTGAAAAGTGTTCTTGCATGCTCCAGGGTCATAGCTATCTACTGTTTACATGTAACTTTTGCAACGGAGCTTCTGTTACCGCTAAGCAAAACGTAATAGGGAAAATATGGATAAAATTACTCTTTTAGATAATGTTACATTCATCACAAATATCGAATTGATATGATTTTAAGCACTAAAGTATATCGAGGCCATGCGAATACACTGAATACTATGGGGCTTAAACTCATGGCTTCAAGTGTTTAAGATTACCGTTATATCAAATATACTATCAGAACAGAAATGAATGTTTTTTTGGCGATGTTCGCAACAAAGCTTTCGAAGCAGCGAGTCGTATCAGTATACCTTCAAAAGAAATGTTGTGAACTTATACAAACTGATACATTCACTGTAAAAACGAAAGTGTACATGTAATTACAAAACCTGTCCAATCTTGTTTCATAGCTCCAAATGATTAGCGAGGTGTGGCTGGACATTTTAATACTAATGAAATAAGATTTTATTTAATTTCTATCGATTCCAACTGATTCACATTCAATCGGAATAAATCTTCCGTTTACACACTGCCACAAGAAGTATATGTCCACAGACCTAATCATTCCTCGTCGTCATATGACTGAAAACTTGTTAAACACGACATTTAAGCCCAATCATTCATTCCAATGCGCATCAATGCGTATCATCGTGGATACACTGCACTCAGTTCAATACGGTCCCTTAAGCGTTGTTTTGCGGGAATTCCTGCCTAATGATGTTTCGATACGTCACACTTCCGGTAGAGTTCTGGGAATCCGTGAATTGCACACTTGCAGTTTTGATCGATTTGAATTTAGCAGAATGGAACCCTATTGCCGAGGACACATCATACCACAGAACACAATCGAATCGAATTTCCCAAACCATATACGTGGTTACATTACAGTAAATGGTCATCGAAACGAATTTACAATGGAATCTCTTGTGTCCACATCCGAATCCAATGCGAACCTATGAGCATCAACGCACATTCTATTTTGTTGTATCAGCAGTATTAGTCATCAGCAGAGTTCAAATATCCCTCAGGCGATTTTTTGCACTGAACGCGATTTAACTTGAAATATATATCTAGCCCAGATTTTCAAACATTGTAATATATGAGTTATTCGTTTCTAAACAAAGAAATATGCCCTAACAATGAAACTATATCATAACATGTAAGAGGAAAATCGGAGGCTTGGCTCAGAATCTAGGATAGAAACAGACTGACCAATAATAGTGTCACACCATATGAGGTGGACAGAAGGTCCCTTGGGCTAATAGCCCCAAAGATAGGGCAACATATGATGGGGTCTCACACCGCTCATTCTGATCCATTCCAACCATACTATTGGATTTTGAGATCCCTTACAGTCCACACACGACTGGCTGCTAAATGCAGCACCGTTCCGTGACCTTTTCGCCTAACGAAGCCACGTGTTAATCCATAGCACGATTCTACACCCAGTCGTCACCGGAGGCCACATCCCGTAAATACTGAACAAATTTTAGCCAAGATAAATGTGAAATTAGACACCATTTACGTGAGGATTTGTCGGTTTTGCACTTTTAGTCATCGACCTCGGTTAGTTCTTAGACATGACACGAACTAAAACTTGTCTGATTGGACGATAACTATGGATCGTTCATTTCTGTATATTACCAACACATATTACAGCTAGGAAGTAACTTCGTGAAAACCACATTTAGGATTTGACCTTACGTTAAATACCACACATTTCTATGCATCTGTTTAAATAATATGCATACTTTTCCCACCTTTCACACTACGCAAAAAATGACCGGGAAAATGTATTACAATGTATTTATAAGCGTAAAATGGAATCTTAAGCAGATTCAAAAGGAAACACAAGTTCAGTTAACTTCTCTTTGACCCAGTTAGAATAAAATTACCTCAGTTAGTGAAGATAACAGAGAAAAGTGTTAATTGCGAGAGGCATGACGCGCTTTAATCAGCCATACGCGCTGTCCTCGCTGGTCAATTCATCTGGACTCAGACTGGAAGCGTGTTGTGTTACCTCGCTACTAATTAACCTTTGCAAACGTTGACTCCACAGCGGACTCGTGGGTTCAGGCTTGTTCACCGCTGGTCAGCCTTATAAGATATCAGTTCGCTAGGGATCGGAGTTTTTCTCCAGAAAGGTGTGTGTAATTTGTCTCGTTCCCGTTACATTTTACTGCGTTTACAGCCACCTTGAGCCTGGCCGAACGGGATGGGTCAATTAGGAAGTGCGAATTTACGATGTCCAAGTAACGGCCACGAACAATCCTGATTCTTGAGCTCATTATGACGCATACTGATGTGAGTTCTCACAAATGTCCCTAAATTTATATACACATGCAAAGTAATGTTTACTTCAAAGTGGTATATATTAAAATGTTTAGTGGAAAAGTGGTTCTTTTGTATATACATAAAGAGTAGCCAACTTTGGGATCATGAAATATAAACATGAATATAGACATTGACATGGCGCCATTTTCCTTACAGGGCACTTGTCTGTGTGCCTGTTTATTACATCACATTGACGCTATAATATGGAACTATATATATATATATATATATATATATATATATATATATATATGCAGTTATTTTCGTGAGGCTACAGGCGACATGGGCAACTGCTATTGAGCACAGATTTTGTACGACTGACTGTAGACTAGGACACATTTGTAGTCATGGCAGGAGGGTGTGTGATTTCCGTCCACTCTGTCTGAAATTACAGATTTGGAATTATGTGTAATCCTTCTGGCAATCCTCCCAACGTCCATGCAGGACTAGGCCCACGGACGACTTTTATTATGATCCCAAAGATTAAGGGAAGCGAAAGCTATGCCACTGGAAGTTTATAGTGGTTCCTGTACCAACAGCAATTCTGGGATAAGCAGATTGTGTAGGAAAGAGCGTTCATAAAAGCGGACTGATCCAGACGAAATTCCGTTGATAAGTGCGCACCAAATGTCTGCTTGGCTGTAGACAACGTTAAGCCTTGGTTGAGTGATCGGCCGCGGATATGTTGTTCTCACGCAATGTTAAAGAGTGTATCAAAAAGATATAAGTAAAGCTTGTCATACAAATCGTCCTGAAAATACCACCCTGCGCCTTATGAGCACCGCAACATTCACCACAGTCACAAGCGGCAGAGTCCCAGTGGGTGCTTGGATTTTTCATGAAGGACCGGGTACGCTAAGGCGGATAATTAGTCCCAGAGACGTACGATAAGAAAGCGCAAATTTCAAAATCTCACCACAATTTTGTAAATTTCAGAATCAGAATAATAAAATTTGTTCGAAGCGCCTTTATAGGTTATACAGTCGTAGAAGAGTTGGCTGCTTAGCAGTAACCCGCTGAATATGCACTCTCAATCAAAAACGCCAATTTTGAGGTTTACTCTTTTGTGTGAGTGAATACATAGGCCAACTTGTATTAAATAAGTGCTTTCATGATTCAGAATCAATATCTGTTAAGGTATGCTAAAATGTAACATATGGCAACTATTCCGAAATCGTTTGTCAATCCTGCTTGAAAGCTTATGTGATCGTACATCATTGACTTGCCATCTATCTATGTGTAATATAAGTTACATTCGTTATATATTTTTTTATTTATTTGGTTGGTGTTTAATTGCGTCCTGAAGAAAATATTTCATTATTATTATTTCAGTAAATAACATTTGTGGTGCACTGACTTTGCCCAACCTACAGTGTCTAAAATTTAACTGTTGGTGTATTTCAGTGTAACTAGAGCACAGGCCACCATGTTTTCGATTTTACGAATCTATATCACTAACACGGATATAGATTCGCTTCAGTGCATGTTTGCAAGGTCCATAAATCGCCCACTTGTCAAATCAAAAGAAAAGGGGGGCAATATAAGGAACTGAAAACAGGAGTGGCCTTACACAAATGTCAACAGCTATCAATCACAGATGTAGTTTCACTTCTTGAGATACACACTTTCTTGCTCTGGGCCGTTTACCCGCCTTACCATACAAGGTCCATTACGCCTTATGCGCATATACTCTGTTTCTATTACGATGCTGAGGTGGACAGACTTAATTGGTCTTAATCTTCAAATATACAACTAAATTATAAGTGGTCCTTGGCGAAGCGGCTTAGACACTGTAAGATTGATAATATATTATATCATACAATATGATGTACAGATTTGTTTTATTTAAAGTCGTTTAAAGTCACATGTGAATACTGGAATACTCTCCAAGGAGCTTATACATGTATAGTTTTGACATATTGTAGCACATCGTTGACAGAATCTTCTAGACTGTATGACAGCTACAAGCACCCCACACTCATCAGACGTTTTCAATCTTGTTTCAATGGACACAATGAACAGCTGAAAGTTATAATTAAGCCATTGAGACCTGATACATATCCGTCTGGATCAGGTGTCACATTGAGTTATTGTTCGCTCTACAGTGGTAAGACAATACTATAGGTGGCGTCGATATACACAAACCATTATACTGCATATATTTACTGCTGGCACTTGTTCGACAAGATCAAGATGGGGACCAATGGCCTTGACAGCCCTGTGATATACTTGCATTTTTTAATTTAGAGATTTTGAAAAAGTTGGCACCATTGTCCGTACATCGTTAAGTAAACAAAGTAAAATCATCCTTGCAAGGAATAGTTATTAATTTTCAATGAAGATTACACATTTAGATATTTACATGTGTATTTATTTACTTACCATAGATTTGTGTTTAAAGCTGTAGTAAACGTTTTATTTATATCGCGGCAGTCAAGTTTATAGATGACGGGAAACAGAGTGCTCAAAGTAAACCACCGACCTTCACCTTGTACCAGACAGACCTTCTCACTAAAACGTGCAAACGAAATAGCCAGAGCTGGATTTGAACATTATCGATCAAAAGTCTGTAACAATTGCAGCCAATCACGATTTAACCGTTTGAAGAGCTCTACTTAATACTGAGCAGTGGACTGTACATGTAACTTTTATATCTCTACATATCTCTGATATGCAGTGCACTATACGATCAATTATGCCACTGTGTATTTGTGGAACGTATGATACAGTTACAGGTTGGAGGAAAAAGTAGAGAACGACTGTGTAAAAAAAAAATACCATGCAAAACTCCTGCGCATCGAGTCCTCATTCAAAAGAAAAACATTAAAGGCTGGTTTCCTGTTGAGTTTAAAAGGTTTTATTGAAAGAAAAACATGAGTTAGATTTCCTCCATTGGTATGTGACTCCCGTTCCAAACGTTGCGTAATTAGGCAGATTGATCTGAAAATACAAGGAAAGTCAAATCGGAAAGTGTCTAAAGCGATATTATAAGTGTGAAATTACAGGGAGATGACATTGTTTGTTATGTGATAAGTTAGTTATGTGACCTGCATTCACAAACAAAATGCACAAGTCTACTCTGTGTATGCCGATGTATGCACATTCTCTCTGTATAATGTACATGTAAACACAGCTAACATGTATCTCAAACATGTCGCCTCAAATTTCCCTGAAATGTATGTCCATATTTAGCATACCGGAAAGAACTGGTGAGTCCAGTTTCAAACGTTGGAAATTTAGGCAGATTGGTTTTAAAATATAAACATAGTAAAATCTGAAAGTATCTAAAGCGATAGTATAGGTATGAATTAGTTGCGGTAAGCGCATGCACTACATGTACCCAGTGACTGTGAATGCTTGCTATCGCATCTTCCCTTTAACAACTCACTCACTCTCCGTATAGCGTACATGTAAACACAGGAAGGTAACCTATATAATGCTCAGCTTATATGTAGGTTCTATTACACATGGATTTTAACGTGTGGGCTAACTACTAAGGCCTCAATTTTGACTCATACTTCCCTGAAATGTGTAGCAAACATACTTAGCATACCGCAAAGAACTGGTAAGGGGACACAAACACCCTGTGCGTCCATTTCCCACCATTGTGGTCTTCCATCATATGTCTGCCCATCTTCTGTCAAGCACAAAAGTCCGCTTTTGCACCTGAAATGTTTTTTAAGGATTTGTCATTGATGAACTCTTCTATTCTCCTACAGTTTCTAATAAACACGTGTATAAATGGGCCAGTTTTTAAAATATGTTACTAATTCACATGTTTTCATATGTGTAAGTGTGTTTTCATACACCTATTTATCCTGTATAAACATTTCTCAGTGAAGAGTATCTTTCACATGTTTTCCCCTTTGTCACTGAGACAGCAACAGTCATGCCATACAGTACGTCTAAAATACGTCAACGGGATTGACTTTAGGAACTGAGCGACACACGTGAGCAGTTTTAGGTACAGTCTAACCACTAATGTCCTAGAGCGGTAATATAATCCGAAAATTCAATAAAATTGTTTTATGTGTCCACTGGAATCGTCTCAGATAAAAAGAATGCATATATATAGGTTAATCAAGTAACAGCGCTTTCGTTCTCTCTAACATTTGCTGTCACATCATCCTTTGACCTTGGTATTGTTTAACATTTCTATTCAAAAGTTGCTGGTTGTGGAGGTTTATGTACAGTGAGCGTAGAAAGTGGCATCTGTGCTTCAAGGATTATGGTGAGTTAATCCGATCGATGTAATTTAGTCTGACGAAAGTTTGCCCAGTGAACTGCTTTGCCCAGTGAACTGCAGCTGTCACCACACTATCCTAGTAACAAACTTAATTGTATTTCATAAGTTTAGAAAGCAGGGCAGATAAAATCTGGTTCGGAACAGCGTGCTCTTCCCTATATTGGAATAAATGTAAACACCTGGGGCATGAACACACCTTATGGCATATAGCACCAGGTATGTCGAGGCGTTGTTGGAAAGCGTTGTCGGAAAGTCGGGAACTGTTAACGTTTTCTCATGTCATGACATGTGTAATAGATAATTCTTCATAAATTTCTCGCAAATACATATCCCATGTCATTTTATAAACTTTAATTAAACTGAGTAAGACTTAAAAAATCTGATATGCCTATAATAAGTCTATAATAAGTATGCGAATATTATTACTATTAAGTTCAGTAAGGATTTAGTGATAACTTAGGATTTAATGGAGTGAGTAGGTGAGTGCTTAGAGTTTAACGTCGTATTAACCATTTTTCAATCATATGACGACGAAGGAGTCCTTACGTGCCTCCTTGTCGCAAGACGGATTTCCACGCTCTTTTATCTTGTGCTGCTTCATTAGGACGACTTCCCGAAAGCAAGTAAGTGGCCTCATCCGAGCTATTATACTGATACGGGTCAACCAATCGTTGCACTATCCCCTTCATGCTGAACGCCAATCGAGGAAGTTACAACTCTTTTAAGATCTTAGGTGTGACCCGACCTGGGATTGACCCTGGATCTACCGCTCACCCAGCGGACGCTCTACCAACTGAGGCAACCAACTTGACCAGCTTGACTCAGAAATGTTAAATGTATATAAGAAGTGGCATACAGAGTGAGACAGTAAAATCTGAAACTTACGGCGCTTTGGCTGATGTGCAAACTTCACCAAATCCTAATTTACATACATCACAACATCCACATAGTTCCCGACCATATTCCTCGCATTGTGGCGGATCTGGGCAGGGTGTTGCATCTTGGCATGAACATCGCAGGGCGTCAGTCCTAATAGCCAGCACAGCTATCGTTGCAGAAACCAGAGCTATCAACTTAAATGCCATCATTGAGGCTCACAGGTTTTACTTCATTGCAAACAGAGTGGCATTCTGTTAAATATACTCTCCGCACTATCAGGTGTGAAATTAAAAGGACAAATCAACGTGCAGAACGACAATATTATTGACCCGGTCAAACGCGTGATGTTGACGCATATAACCGACAACTTGATTGGACAAGGAAGCGGACGCATGCATCCAATGGAATACACATATACTTAAGGTTAAGTTCCTGAAGAGGATACGTTCGCCATGTAGCCACAACATCCTGTTTAACTCGCACGCTTTCGTTTGTGTCCAAAGTTAAATGACATTCACTGAGTTGAGGGTATTAACGAGTTTCATTAGGGTTAACATTTCTTGTTTACCAACAAATGGTGCCCATGTATAAATACAAAACTATTGCAAAGAGATAAGGTTTCACACCAGTGATGTAAAATCTATAGGCTCCATTAATGTATTAGCTCTAATCTGGATAACAAAGTATCGCTGTTTCGATATGAAAATATGTCAAACGCAATTAACCGTAAATTATACGGTGAAATCCCTGGCAACTGAGGTGTACCGTTGGTTTCATTAAATCGTCAACGTAAAAATTAAAAATCTTTCAGTGGCAGATATAAGAATAATAATGTAAGAAATATATCATCTGAATCTTACTATTAAATGAATTTCAACGATGGTGCTGCACCACAATGGATGCCCGAACCATCCAACACTATCAGCCTCTTGGACAGTATGAGGCTGTCACCTGGAACTGTAAATTTATAACCTGCAGATCGAGAGGTAGCTGCACAATAAACAGTATACATAGATCAAATCATGTAGAAGTTAAACTCCTGAAATATCCCAATACAAAGGCTAGTTAACATTTGTTTCGTTCAAACGTAGCATTTAGTTACAAACTTCCATAGCTTTGGCATGTTTGGTAAGGTAATGTAACTAAGATCAGAAAGTAGGTACTCACTACAAGCCACAAGAAATGGGTGGCTCGAAGAAATGTAACCCTGAACTTCCTCACTTGTTGCGTGTTCATGTAAGTAGACGTAAGAAATACATAATTGTTTTTCATAAAGATTCTTGATTTTGTGTACTCTTGTCACTATTATGCTACATGTAGATGCATTTTCTACGGTTGTCTGTAGACCGGGCATTTAAGGCAGAAGTAATTTTCAAACCGAAACTAGGATACTGTCATCTATAGCCTGAGTACCTTGAAAATCTTCTAACCTATGTGAAATATCCATCTCTACCAGCATTTTTGGCCGAGTGATTTCAATGTAATTACTGGAGACAGAATGAAACTGAATATTGAAATTTATGTTTCCTACTAATGTGAGATGTCAAAGAACTGCCTTTATGAAATTCCAAGTCACATTTATTCATTTGGCAATCAGCTGCTTCACCAGTTTCAGTATGTGAGTTCAAGTGACCTATAGTCTCAGTATCATGGTGTGACATTTAAAACCACAAAACACGAAATCAAATTTGTCTGCTCATTACCTGAAAGGAGAGCTGGCTTCTACCTTGGATAGTACAAGTTTGGCTGTTGTTGCTGTTGTCATGTATTCAGCAGTGTAGACAAGTGGTGTTACTCGTCCGCAATGAGAATTTACTGACAAAGGAAATAAAACAGTAGATTTAATAGTAACATGTATGACAATCCAGTGGCGAAATTGAGATTTTCTGAGAATGGTTAAAATAAAGTTTCTGAACAGATGTATGACTCACCTCTTTTCACAAAGTGGGTGCCAAGGAAACTCCAGCTAGGCAACATCAGACTACAGGTGGAGAGAACCCAGCACGTCTTGTGTACACAAGTAGTGTTAAGTCCTACGAAAGCTACTTTTCACATCAAAAACTTAATAGTTTTCCATACATCAGAATAGATATGTACCTAAGGCATTTTACAGAAATAACACATGCACAACATTTACAAACCACAAAGGCTGTAGGCTGTACCCACCGCAGTAATCATAGCTTATCTTTGGTATGACGTCTAATTTGTTGGTGAAGGGAGTATGCGTGGAGTCAGTACATACGTAATAGTCATGTTAATATTGCGTGTTCGTCTCTTTTGTTTACTTTCTCATCAATTCAGTTGATACTGGAGGAGAAGATATTATGACTTCAGTTTGTTATCTCCCATGTTTAGATCGATTTTCGGCCTACATGGTAGACGGCCGTAAGGGGCCCATATTACGGACTTCGTATGGTTGTTAACCTTATATTGACAGAACTGCTCATCAACATAAAATTTAAGATGGGCCTAAAATATGGTGTAATTTACGGTTTTTTGTATCAGTGTATAGTGCAAAACGACAGCCGGTGAACAATGGCAACCCGACAGCAATGTTCTCCTTATTAACATCTATTAAAATAAACAGGATATTCGCTTGTATAATAGAAGTTATTTCCTCATAGAATTAAATACTTCTTTGTTTTGAAAGAAATTTACATCAAACATTTGTTATCAACAGGCTAACTGATATAAAATAATTTGTATATATCTGCAAATTTGCACAGGTTATCAAACAACACAAGCCGGCACTAATTAAGATGTATGTGTATACTTTAACCTATCTTTTGTTAAATTATCGTCAACACTCTGATCCCATTTTGCAAAGATATAGGCTAACCAAGATGGAAGATTTAACCATCTCTAAAACTCATCTATTACATATGCAAATCGTGGACCATAATGGACGTTCTATATCAGTAATCGCAAGACCGATTTCCCCAAACCTTCAACACAAACCACCGATAAATAGACCAATAAAATATATAATTAAAAAATTAGGAACGAGTCAAGTAACTGAAGACAAGGAAAAGGCGATATTAAGGAATGTTCTAGGCACCTTCATTTAACCACTATCCAGTGGGGCGTCATGCTACAGTAGTTCTTAAGTTGTTGTTAATCAACATTATGTTGTGCTTTGATTGCAACTGTCCATATATCCAACGTGGCGATTTTACTCATTAGGCTGCATATATCCAGCTTCTGCTCCGAGATTCTGGACACCTATTTGTAGATAAAACGGGCTCCAGAAATGTTCAGTGAGTGGCAGAGACATACAAAACGAATGGTGTTCTTTCTATTAGTGTTATAACCTTCGTCTCGTTACCATGACAAATTCGAAGATGGGGTTTGCTACAATATGTTGCCTTTTTGTGTGAAGTTAAGAAAGGTACTGGTACGGTTTACAACTTTCTCTTGATGTTCATGGCAAAGTATTTACTAATAAGCTCTTGCTAAATTTCTCCAATTTAGAAATACTGTTGACCATGTTGTAAAACAACGTGCACAAGAGGGACTTGTTGCTGGAATACCTTAGCGGAAGAGGAATGTGGAAATTTGCCCTACAAAATTGGTGGACACAGTGCTCTACTTATTGTGAAATTTAATTTTGCTTTACACACAGCCTCGGAATATCGCAATCTGCGTCTGTTGAGAGTGTTTTCCGATTCATCTATAGATTGAAATGTGTAATATATACATAGGATGTGTCGAAAAGCAATAAAGGTGGACTGAGTTCTATAAGGATTAAAGGAAAAATGGTCAAAATGGAACAATTTGAATTGTAGAGCAATTTTAAACTTTACTTCAAAAACGAGGTACTTCAACTGTTTGTGAGAATTTGCTATTTTTGTGTTCTATTAGCCTTGAAGAGATCTGATGGGGAATATAATAGAACCACGGACGCGCAAAGATAACTGAGTAAGTGGATAGCGTCGGGCAGATCAGTTAGATATCAGTAAATGTCTAAAGCTATCTGACGAAATTATTTCAAGAATTACTATCAATATCAACATAGCTCGCTAAATCGGACTTTGAACCCCGAGAAAAAAATATAAGTATAAAAACTGTGAAATTATTAATGTGGTCTGTTATTTGCTTATGGTATGTACATAACGACTTATCAGGAATGGCAAAATGTAAATAATCGATTGCCGAATTGAAAAATACAAGCGATCTGTCGAACGTCAGGCTTTTAAAGCTGATATACATTATATACATATAAATTAAATTTCTTCATGCAATTGTGCCGAAGGAAAAACTTTTCTATTTCACTCGCATATTCCCTGCTGTACCTGGAATATTCTGATCTATGCAATCCTACCCCACCCCCCCCACTCTCTCGCGCTAATGCGTGTTGCAGAGCACAAATGCGAATGTGTACACCTGCATACTGTGACCCATAGCAATTTATGGATATTTCATTGTCAAATTGTGATCGGTGGGAGTGTTGCTCTTCATAGTAGTGCTACAAGGAAATCACAGAATCCACTGTAGATTTAATTAATATTCGTTATCGATAATTCACATGTTGACCTCACTCGAACGTATTTACTGCCGCCTTAGAATTGCTAAACCCTTAAACCCTCTCATGGCTGATTCTTAAAACATACTCAAATGCAAACGATGGAATCTTTAATATAAGCAAATCAATGGCTTGAAATACACATCGGAATACAGATTTATTATATTTGTAGCTGAATACAAAATAAAATGCTAATAGAAGACTATTGCGTTAAAGAACAAACATATTAGCATAAAAGGAATATATAATAGTTCGCTAACGCCAGCGCCTGTGGGAGGTGGGATTTTTACGGTAGAAATAAGTTTGAATGTGTCTTTCCAGGTTGATGATTTTCTGTAGAAAACTGGCGGCTGTCCAAGAGGGGCAGGGACAGAAACTTTCAAAGGACCCTTGAATTGTCGCTCAGACCACAAATGTATCCACTGGTCAGAAGGCAAAAACACTGTCCAATTATGAGCACCTTTTAAGTAGACTGGAGCCACCAAGAGATCTGGGCCTAGCAGGTATTGGTACTTGATTGTGTAAGACTGTGAATCGTTAGGATAATGAATGAACAGTGCTCTCTGCGCCGGAAGTCCCGTGGTCGACGTTTCCAGAACGACGCTCCGCGTATAGTTGGCCAACATTGTAAACATCTTGCTCAGTCGAGCAAACTGGTTTAACAGCAACGGAGACGAGTAGAACTGTGTGTTGAACGACGGCTGATTTCCTAAAAAAAATGTTAACAAAATGTATCATTATCTACACTAAACTGCAACGGAAACCGAAAATAGTTAAATGTCAGAACAATAATCATTCACATTGTCCGATAGTCTCATAGATGATGGTAAACTGGCCTAGTGTTCCCAGATGAAGTAACAACAATCAAGAAATTGATGCAAGATTACAAAGATGTGATCAGTATGGGCCACCATATTTTGTCTTGAATTAATGGTCTTTATCAGACTCCTTATAGCGCATGCGTTGCTCCCTACGTTTCCTTCACATTACTACCACCACTAGCAAATCTTTTACAGGAATTCTGAACAATGCCAAAGTCATTGGGTTCGCGGAGATGAGGCAGGAAGTGATGTTAGAAAACAAAAAATGCTAGAAGTTGATAAACAAAATGAACATATCTGGCAGAAACCTTGACGTGGACACCTTGTATACCTTCATGTGTTCGCATGGTAGGAGTAAATACGGCCATTTCTGCAGACCGCAAGAGAACTTCTTGAGAACGACGCAACCCTTTTTGTCCTTCGGTCGTATAGCCACCTATGTCAAAATGAGTTAGCCCCATTCCGGACATTCCCATTGACAGCGCAGCCGTGACGGTTGTCCCCACTCCATCTCCGTAACTGAAATCCACATTTTGGTCCCCGGCCCACATGGCAACCGTATAGTTTTGAGAGCCTTTGTTAAGGAGATAAACAATAGCCTGTAGCCAGGTGATAAAGCCGGTATATGTTTAAATGACTGAACTAACAGGTCTAATTAAAAAACGAAGCCTTTGACTAGATATGGAAAAGGTAATCACGTAAAGGGAACATGCATGCTAATAAATTTGTCCATTTCACGATGCAATATCATTTTGACATTTCTTTAACAGAAATTCAAACAACAAAATGACATATACGACTCATTTCTTCAACAGCAAAATACCACACAGGCTTATTTCTCGAACACTAAAACACCCTACATGATTCAGTTATCTAACATTACATGCGTTTCATTTTTCCAAACAAAAACACCACATCAAACAATTTCTACAACCCAAGAAAACATTTCTGCAAACCCACATGTTATAATAGACATATATTTAAAACACCCAAATGTTGGACATGGCATTTTTTTTCCAAAAACCAAAATGCCATACATGCAACTTTCGTCATCACTTACACCCCAAACACGACATGTTCCTACAACAAATTATATGAAATATTCATTTAAATGAGATACAGAAAATGTAAGCTTAACAGGCAAACAGTCTACCAAGGATATTCTTATTCTATATCGCCCTTTGTGAAGGGTTGTGTCACACAGAGGAAGAATGCAAAAGGATGGCATCAAGTAATTATTCACTTAAACATTTACCTGAGGCTGTTTACACAACAACAAATACCTGTATATCCCGATCTCATAAAGAAGAAGACATCTCCAAGCAAATCCATCTCCTCCACAGCCTCTCGATTAACTCTCGCCCAAAGAGCCGGAAACTCATTGTGCATCTCAAGGCCGGATTTCTGGTTGTAGAATAGAGCGTCTTCTGGGATGTACTCGCCAAAATCTGCCATCCATCCTCTTATACCCAGGCCTAGGATATTTTTCTTGATTATGTCTGTAACAAAGCGGAATTGCTAATATTCCGTTAATTGTTAATACTATACACTACGGCAGATATTCTTTTAAATTATTATATTTATTATGTAGGGGCTATATATGTTGGTGGCGAAACGATTAATAAACTGATATATATTGATAAAATCTGAAATATTCACTCTTCACTGTCTTAGACACGAAAATATTGCAATTTATGACACTATCATTAAAGACTACGAGTAAGAGTCTTTATTTCTTATCCAGACATGTAGACACTGACCCCTCCTCCCCCTTCGCCAAAAAAAACAAAACAAAACAAAACAAAAAAACAAAAAAGGAAAAAGACGAGGCATACCTTTATACCAAGAAAAAGCCTTGGGATTTGTCAAGTCAACAGTTCCACAAAGGAATTCCCCAAAATCAGCCTTAATCGTCTCGTTCCTGTTATTTTTCAGCATATACCCCTTCGAATCACCTTCTTTGAACAGTTCACCTTGTACGTTCAGGTTTGGATTGATGTACACTAAGACCTGTATCCCTTGGTTCCTTAACGTCACAATGGCCTCGTCCAGGCCTGTTTAAAACATAAAATAGATACCAATGTTTCCGTTTGATGTACTTGTATACTAATAAACAATGAATTCCGAGTAGACCTTTACTTATGATGACATTCCAGCATAAAAACATTAACCGTATATTATGGAAATACATCTTATCAATATTTAACGTCATACCCAACAACTGTTTACTTACATGTTGTCGAGGAAATCTCAGAGTATAAGCCACTTACTTTTGGCAAGTTACTGATAAAATATCGTATTTTTGCATGCTATATTGGTGGAGGACAAGTGTTTTTCAACGAACATGAGACGCTCACGCCAGCGCCGTTGATCACTTACTGCTATCAAGGACAAATGGCAGAGGGTAATGCCACACTCTGTGTGCATGGTCAGAACTGAACCCGAGCCACTCGTGTCCCGTTGTGGGACTTGTCCACGTTTCTACTGAGTCCCGGACCCACCAATATAAATTATATAATTACTTTCCACGACATAATAAGTCCCCTACTGATATGACTGGCGTCCGCTCAGGTTTATACCTGGATAAGCTGTTTTGTTCCATTTCCAGTTCCAAAAAAGGCGAGAACCAAATGATGTTTTGAGGGAGCCAGCCCAATCCTGTATCCACACCCCAGCCACACGCATTCCATGTTTCTGGCACTCCGTCACATTGTTCCGCATCTTCGGAGAGTGAGACAAAGCTTAAATCACGTTATCGCATTGAACAACATAAGACGCCTGTCTCAGACGACATGTTCAAGTACAAGTTTGAAGTTTCGTTTGTGCGATGATGGTTGGTTTTATGGGTGGAGGAATCAGAGTAGCCGGGGGTAAACCACCGACCTTTAACAAGTTACGTAAGAACTTCATTACGTGTTACACAGAAGATAAGTGGTAATGGAAGATTGTGGGAACACGGTCGAAGGCTTATTTTCATCAAGGCCCCAAGAAGAAATCTATAAATTCCCTGTACAACGACGGGACTGGCCCGCATTTCATAATGAGCGAGTCGGGTATCTTATTCATTGAGCAATAATCCATTCTAACCCCCACTAAGAATCTTGAGAACAACAAAATCAAACGTGACAACTATGCTGATTTCATGTACATTGCAATCATCAATGGGTTAGTCAGAATAGCTGAATAGTGAGATGGATTTACCACGTTCGTTCCTCCTTGAGTTGCAATGATCACACCAGTGTTCAGCCATTCTGGGAGCTGAGGTTGCCTACCAAACATATTTGACATTTTATTTATTATGTCAGGAAAATCGGTACCATAGTTGAATAGAATGCTTGCCGATTCTGCATATATTTGAATTTCGTGGAAGTCAACATGTGAAAAATCCATGACGGAATAAGCCTTGGTGTCAACGTGGCAGAGGTACTTCTTTGAACTGATGAATGTTGGTTGTGGGTAATAGGTGGTGTGATAGTCTCCCCCGGAATACAAAAGATCCGCAAAGAAGGTAACCAATTCACTCCTGTTTCTTCCAACACCTTAATTAAAACAAGAACAAACAGAATTTATTAGTATATTAATGGGCATATGATTATCGAATACCTCCATGGCGATAGTTAGTTGCTTTATTTTTAAACACATGCTCACTTATCACTTATATGAAGGCTATCGCTTTCATGTTTGAGGGAAATTGGGATTCATGGGTAAACGACCAATCTTTAGCAAGTTATTGACGAACTCTCACACGTCAGACGTACATATATGCATACCATATTTGATCTTCACACGTCGGCCGCTTAGTGGAGGAAATGTGCGGAAAAAAAGACTATGTGGTTTGGTATGGTGCACAGTTTGTACATGCACATGGCTCTAACCTTGCTCGCGGGTCCATATTGGGAAAACACGACCTTTCAAATCAAAGTAGGAATACTGCTCTCCGCCACCATACAGGTGTTCTTTGTCGTCCGACTTAAGCCTCACCCACATCCTGTTAACACTACCAAATGTCTGCTGGACACTTATGTCCACGCTGAGCTGAACTGCAGCGGTAGACTGAAGGGTAACCGTGGCCTGTTGAAAACAATGTTATGAGGAACAGCATAAATGCAAACCTGTAAACATGAAAAGTAAGTCAACTGGCAACAACTTGTGAACAATCTCTCGAATCCCTAAACCGGAAATCACCCCGTGCCATTCTAACTTCGACAAAAGCGTTATTTGGGTCGATGATATCAACGATATTAGCTTTTTGACTGAACGAGAAAGATGAATAATGCAAAGGTTTCAATTTATTTACTTTCTTATAACAAGATGATCGTACCTGAAAGGTGTTGTCATCACTGAAGAGTTCCAAGACGTCTGAATCATTGCTTTGCACGTGGGTGTAATTTGTTAATGCCACCCGTTCAGTGAGATAATCATTCATTTTGAAATTACCACGAAATTCTGATACCGATAATTCCCCACTGCCAAGGTACATAAAAGGCTGAGAGGTCGTGTGATGGATAACCTAATGGATAAACGTGAAACAAAATGAATAAATGGTTATCACGAATAAATTGCTAAAAGCTCCTAAATCCATAAAACTATGCGCCTGTACATAATGTTGGTTATGATCAGTTTAAGGCATATGTAATATAACTACTGACTCCAGAAGTGCGAGGTTCTAAGTAATACATGAACAAAGAATATAAAGGTATATATATATATATATATATATATATATATATATATATATATATATATATATATATATATATATATATATATATATATCTTTTATCAATTTGCAGATACAAGGATTAAGTCTCATGAAATAAGAAAGTCACAGGGAAATTTAATATTCATATCAGAGAAAAAATACGCACGACGGGCTCCCTATATCAGACCTGACGGGATTCAATTATTAACAGCCAATAAATTTAGGGCACTTACTATTATTGATGACAGCTTAACATAGAATCCCTCCTTTGTAGCAACGAGCTGATATTGTTGGCAAGAGACATGCAAGGGAGATAATTCCTGCAACACTATCACTGCGACGAACCACATAAAGGATATCGATATCTGCATTTTGATTTTCTGCAAACAGAGAAACACCAATAGAAAACACCTTGCAATTACGCTATCAATCGGCAATAAGCACACTTGCAAAAGACGTGTGTTTAAAAGGTAATGGATGTACGGGCTCAACGACTTTGAAGAAAAGAAGGTTCATGCAAAAACGACGGTTTTCTAGAAATGTATAAACCTGTCACAAAATATAACTTTAATGACCACAATCACCTTGAAAAAAAGTAGAGGTACCACAATTGAACAAGGTTCTTCCCAACCTGTACATGTGACATAAGCGTGGTAAATCTGACTAAAGATTCTAAGTGGAAGTGTTTACAAGACAACATGACCAACGACCTTGAAAAATATGTGACGGTAACTAAAACAATAATGTTCTTCTAAATGATTAGGTGAACATGTGGTGCAAATTTGGTGACAATTGCTTAAAGAGTCCCATGGGATGTCGGGTTTACAAGTTAGTTACAAGACATAACTTCAAATTTTTTAAAATCCCCACTGGCCAAGAAGAAATAGGTCTAGGTTAACGACAAACAATACAGTTCTTTTATAAGATTAGGTACACGTGTGGTACAAGTTTAACGAACATTCCTTACACTTAAAGGGACATCGTATTTACAATTCAGAAAATATAGCAAAAATGACCCAAATGGCGTTGAAGAAATCGACCAAGATCATCGAAAAGACATAGTTCCCTTCCCAACACCAAAGTTTACATGTAGTATAAGTTTGTTTAACCCTGATGCATGTATAAACGCTTATTTACAAATATATGGACCAATGGACAGTGACAATTTTGCAAGGGAAAGAAGCGTTGAAGGAAAGCTCATCGGTCTATGACAGAGAGGCCATGCGCATGAGTCCATTGTCTCTGACAGTGGAAACAGATCATGATTTGCATACTTTGGTCGTATCCAGAAATGTAGATAGAGGATGCAACCTAAAATCAATATCAATCGGCCAACGCCGTCTTCTGCTTGGCTCTTGCAAAGACATAATGGGATATATGTCCCATGTAAATTATAAGGCTGTACTACTGGGTTATTGTTAAATGCTTCAGAGACAGGCCTGTGTCATTGGATACATCCAGCTTGTCACATCAATACATTTATGGTAGGAGTGCTGTCCTACTTGAGACAAGTTTTAATTACATGTGATTCCTTCAATGGTTTCACCATTTATTTCCCTACACACAGCTGGGTGTGTGGATGCCGCGATAGTGTTCCATGAACGTACCTGGTATTTTACCTAGAAACGGACATACACGGACGCATCTCGGGCTTTTGCGGTTTTAAGTACATGCATAATGTTTGTAATATGCTTATACGCGTAACATTTGGGATTAAGCTTCATTATAATTATCTTATATTTAACAACACACCAAAAATTTATGATAGAAACTACACAAATATGGCCAGCCCCAAAACCTAGCTATTTAATCGTGTCTTACTGGACTAGTTTATTTATTTCTCCATTTATTTATTTGATTTGTCTTTAACAGCGTACTTAAAGACTTTTCACTTATATGCATGGCGGCGGTCAGTAATGTCGCGTGTTGGGAACCTAGGTGACGCTGCTCACCTTTCGCCAGGTATAAAAGGTATGAACTACTCTTGCTCAAATCCACGTGTAACTGATAGGTAGGCCTACCTGGCGCAAATTCTCTTAGGCAGCTTTGCTCAGGTGTACTGATCAATCTCGGCCTTTATACAAAATCTTCTTACCTGTATATTTTACCTGTCGTCGTCTCCCCAACCAGGTTTTTGAGTCCACGCGTCCCATGCAAGATATCTAGCCTTCCTTGACCTGGACTACAATTGTATTCACAATCACACGATGTTGACTATACACTGTCAAGAACTGATTATACCATTGATGGTCATGATGTCAAATGAAGGTTCTGTAAAATATATGGAGAAATTTAAATAAACACCATATATTTAAATGAAAGTTAAATGAACACCGTATAAAATTGCCGAGAGATAGGCTACTACATGGGGATTTTTAATGAAACTAGCGGTCACAGTCATTGCATGACCTCTGTGCCGACATAGTAACCCAGAAAACAATTGGAAGTGCCTCATCGCTGTAGCTTGGTCTAGGGTATATATATATATATATATATACAGTTCACTTATGTCACGAGAGAACTCATGTACCCGTCTAGACGGGATTATTACATTCCCGCTTTTATTCGTATAGAGTATATAAATATATATATATATATATATATTTATATATATTCGCAAACAAACTTAATTAAAATATTGGCTTATTTACTGCGCGACCTTTGCCTTTTTTCTGTGACGCTATCGAGGTATCAAAGTTTACAACAGAGATAAAGAGCCTCGTTACGATAGTTCGGCAAAGTACAATGAGTGAGCAGTAGACAACCAGTTATATTTATCAGTTCCGATAATGCAAAAGCCACCCACTACTCCTGTTTAATGAGTGTTGTACCTGTGTTTTTGCAGTTGATCGTACAGAGAGAGTAGTAAAGGGTCACCCACTGATGAGTTTGTCTATCCTGGAGCCCATCGAGCCTCGCTCTACTTGTTGCGTAGAGCCTGGCTCACCTCCCGAATGTTGGCGGATAAGAAAATTTCACTTACTTTTAGAACTTGAGCCCGTTCTAATATTTGATATACATTGAATCAGCTAATCAGTCGGGATTTAGAGATGTCATAATCATTTCAATACTCCGACCCATAAAACTTTCGAAGAGAAATGAAACAAATTCGTACGCCATTTTCCAAAACGACGGCATTATTGTTAGATGATTATTGTTAAGCGATGTAAATTTTGATCTCTGTAAAGTCCAAATGATTTGAGAACTGACGACTGGCTCGAGCTGCTAACGTAAGGGAAACTTTCCTGCTAGACGACACTGATCTAGTGACTGGGAGGTCCATGAGCAGGGGTGTGCGTACAGAATAGTGATTGGATGGGCTAGCCTTGTCCGCTAGCTACTTTCAGTGAATATAACGTGATGCGCTAAATGAGTGTGAAAGTTTTCGAATTGCAATACTCTACCCTGCTCATTCTTCGTACTACCACTTTTCTGATAGATTACCTATTTATTCGGGTAAGCGGCACATATGTTGTAGCATAATACATTCATTGAGCTGACGAGTAATTTGGATGTCCAAGGTGATTAGCGTGCCAGCGCGGATAAGTGACATAGGAGCCTCTCACAAATGCGGTCGCTGTGAGTTCAAGTCCAGTTTATGTTGGCTTCCTCTCCCGCCGTACGTGGGAAGGTCTTGCATCAACCTGTTGATGGTCTCCCCGGCTCGGCCCAATCACACAAATCAAAGGAATAAAACGTGAGTCTTCAGGTCTAATAGATATATACTGACCGCAGGACAATCCTGAGAGAATGCCCCGAGACCTGACACCCATGTTCGCACCTATGCTGACAATGAAAGGATCTGTTCAGCTGGCATCTATCGACAAAGTATCGCCAATTCTACATAAAGATGTTTTAGACAGATGCACCCGAACATGTGCATGTTAATAAACTTTTATGGTAATAAAGAACAGTCAGACCAAATGTTGGCCTGTAATTAAGATTTATTTATTTGTTTGGCTGGGGGTTTACTCCGTACAGTCAAGAATATTTCATTTACACGACAGCGGCCAGCATTATGGTGGGAGGGAAGTGGACAGAGCCTGGGGGAGACCCACCATCATCGGCAGGTAGCTGGCACACCTTCCCACGTTCGACCGGAGAGGAAGCGAGCATGGACTTACAGCGACCGCATTTGCAGATGGTCTCCTGGGTCATTGCACTGCACATTACTGTAATTAGGAGTGTTGCTCTGTAACCATGTCGAAACTGAAAGATGAGTTCCCTACCAGTAATAGATTAGACTATATGCTCTACGTCTGTCAGTCCGTTAGTGAGAAGTCAGTTTTCTGGATTTTTTTTTTTCGTCGGGGGTGGCGCTAGCGTGCTGGGGCTTCCTAGCTAAAAGCCGCACTCGCCTGTTACTGATTTAACGAAAGACTTCTTTCTTACTGAACCAAACTGCTGGTGTAGCCAAAAGCCATGTAACCGTAAAGAAATGGCATCCCGATGTGACCTACGTATTGACCCAGTATTGGTGGAAGGCTATCTCACTAGCATAATCAATATCTTGTTGTCGATATGAACAGTGCGACTGCAGGAATCAAGAAATTCCGAATCACGTAGTACTACCGTGCATTAAAACATTACCAACGTGTCCATCATGTCTTACATTTACCTATCCTGACATGAGAATGGCTCACATACATTTTGTCATCCACAAAAGGAATAAACTCGTGCATGGCCAAGGTCACCCTCCACCCCACCCAAAATTTATGCTCACTAAGGTGGTAATCATGTATACTTAACAGTAAAGTATCATGAAACATGCAATGCATGCACGTAGATGAAAATAACAAAATTTGGTACCGGTAGCACCAAAGGGCTTGCCGGTAGGAGAACCTCATCTCAATACACAACGTACTTTTCAAATACTACCAGCACATTTATCATTTATGTTAATGTTGAATAACACAGAAGGGCAACGGACCGTGATATATGGGTTGAAAGCAATTGTGTTTCAATGGCTTGGACACGTGGGGTGTGGATTCAAACCCAGTCACAGATAGGGATTTTATAGATTATTCCAATTATTAGTGCTTGTGGGGCCTTGGTGACAATAAGTGGTCGAAGACGCTCGTGTGTCCATTTGCCCTGAAGTTTATTGAAGACTACTAGCTTTCGACCAACATGAAGCGCACCTCTGCATCACACGTGGGAAAGTTTATCAGTAACTTGCCAAAGGTTGACGATTTACCGGGCACTCCGGTTTCCTCCATCCCAAAAAACTGACATGCATCAGGCAATCACCCCAAAATACGATTGTGGGGATAACCCACCCAACCCTTCACTAAAAGGTCCTACACTGAAAAATGTAAGCCTACTGGTCTTTTGATGGAATTTCATGAATGTCACAAATTTTGCTTTTTACGTATACAGGGCCTCAGATATAGACAATCCCCTTGGGGTTTTGTAGTTTAGATGTATTCAAAACTTTGGTGTAATACATGAAATCTGAATAAAGTTGTACATAGATTACACATTAGTCAATTAAGTCATTTCTTTTTCAACTGGCTGAAATTAGCAGGCATGCAAGACTTCCTCGGAGGAATATCGTGGTGGCTTCGTGCATTACATGTGCACGTATATAAAAATCTTAGCCTAGTATATGTACCTGTGCATATTCTACTTTTTGAAACGCATGAACTACCCGTAACATATTCATGTTCCTTAACATTGATTCTTAACATTCCGTAAGGCATCACCGATCGAATGTCTCCCTTTTGTCATTATGCTTTATATGTCTGAGATATCACCCTTAACATTTGAAAGTCGTGAACACTAAGCGTTCTATATTGAATCTGGGTTCAAATTTATTGCCGCCGATTTATAAGTGAAATATTCTTCAGTACAGCGCAAAACACCGATCAATAAAATTTATTAGTCAAGGTATACTATAATAATACGCATTATTGAAAATACTTTCTCTTAAATGCTCCCTTCTCTAAATGTTAGAAACTCTCATTTCAGGATTAGAATATGGTAAAATTAAACCTTGTACTTGCATTACCTGTTGCGTGATGCAGTAATCAAAGGTGAGCCAAGGAGGTCCCTCACAAAGGTGTGCAGATAGCATACTTGTAATTTGTACAGCAGCTAGCAAGCAGCAAGGAGGTTGACAGTGGCATTTTTAATTAGTTTTTTTGTACATATATAGCCAGTTTTTTGCATATACAAGAAAATAAAGGAAGACCTGAAAAATAAAATAAAATATAGGATTTCTGATTCCTGTATGTAGTTAGATGTAGTTGTAGTCTCGCTATACTGGAATCTGCTTTTAGTATGCACTTGCAATTATATCTCCATTTTTTGAACGTCATTTGACCGGAAAACCCCGTTGCCGTGAAACTGACCATAGGTCAACAGGTACATGAATTACCTTTTTAATTTTAGTAAAATTTGGCCTCGTGGGATAGTTTTGGGACAAGACGTGTTTAAAATCGTATGTTCAGTTACATCATCTTCATCAGTGACAATGCCTAGCTAGAAAACATAATTTCACCAACTCAACAAAATGCCACTAAGTAAGCAGTAGTTAATAAAGTTTGCCGTGTTATTTTTATAACGACTGCGACTGGCGGTTACAGTTTTCTAGATTTCGACCCTTTCGTCCATTTTCAACAAAATTATCAGATTTTCTTTTTTTTTTTTTTTTGTTTTATTTGGTCTGGACATTATTATTTATTATTATATTTATTATGACGCCGTAATCTAGTACGATAAAACGTCTAGATTCGCAATGTGCGTTCTACTCAAGAGTACCGGTATATCACAGCGCGGTACAAGTTGCAAAAAACAAAATCCGAGCCAACTACCGCACCTAGTTTTCTACCAACCTTCTGGGCCGTGTTGTTCGACACTGAGGTAGATAACACTGGCATTAATTCACAATATATTCAAAATTTTAGCGAAACTCCACAAGAAACACAGCTGTCCAAAGCAGAACTATAACATCTGCAGATTTAGCCAAAATTTAATATAATGTTAAACAATTCTTCTTTTGGCTTAAGACAAAATATGGTATTAATTCATCAGACAATTCTGAAAACAGACGGCTATGATTTAATGCATGCGCGTGCATGAAATATCAGGTTGCTGATACGGTTTCGGAGAAACCTGGACACAATATATACTTTAAGTTTCTAAGGTTACACAGGAAGAAATAAAGCAAGTATTTGACACGACAAATTTATTCAACTTTATATTTAAAGAGTGCAAAAATATTGTCAAATGAACAAACAATACAACCCTTGTTTTGTAAATAATTCCTGATCAATTTGGCAGTATCAATTGGCATACCACCCATCATATATGCAGGCACTTTGTTAATTTAAAGCAAATGTCCCTCATTTCAATGTCTTAAGAAAATCATGCAGCACAATCATGATTAAATTATAACAATATAATCATGAAACCATCTAGTACATTTGGTAAAATACAGCCAAGACACATTTAGCTGCAGCTTAACTCAGTTAGGGAGTAAAGATGATTTAGCACTCATTTAAAGTGGAAGTATAAAGAAATCTGCATTTAATTCCGAAGGGACCCTTATTAAGGCAGTACCGTTACATACACTAAAATCACAAATGAAATATGGATCCCACATAAGTATGAATTACCTATGAAGGGCCTTCAAATTTGTAATGGATGGATAACCCTGTGAAGTCTGAACATCATGAAGAAAGGAAAATTTTAAAACATATATTCTTCAACTGCCAGCCAAATTCTTTTTCTTGAGCTCTAAGTACCTAAAATAAAATGGCTCACGTATTTCCACAAACTGATGTTTAATTTTATTTAACTATTTGATTGGTATTTTACCGGGTACTCAAGAATATTTCTCCAATAGGTACTCCTATTAATGCAGTACTTTTATAAACACTTACATGTAAATCACAACGGAAATTCGACCCCCATTCACATAATTATTAATGACGCTGGAAAGATGCACTCAAATTTGTAACGAATAGATAACCTTGTGTTGCAAGAAAGCAAAATCTTAAAACACGTCCTAAAACTGCCAGCCACATACTTTTTATTGGGTTCTGTGTTATCGTACTGCCTACAGGCCACCTAAAAACACAAACGTAACAAATCACCTAACAAATCTGCATGTGAAACCAGAGTATCGAAATTATTTTTAGATAATTTCATGACCTTAAGTAATACCAAATACATTAACTAACACAGAATTTAAAAATAAATTCTGTGGATTTCAAGAACTAGAATACTTTAACAAGAAAGATTAAAGCATGCAATAACTTATTAAACATGCTTGGAGAATAAATGTACATAGTCAAGATCTGTCATACTACCGAAAATATTAGTCATAGAAAATACTAGTCACATCAAGACTTCGTTCTCACATGTCCTGGTGGAAAGATCTACATGTCATTACCTAAACCAGTTCCCAAGTACATGTACAATTACAAAGAAAATGCAGAAGTAAGAAAACTGTAATAAAACAGGAAATGTAAAATGCAGAGCTTGGGCATGTATCACATGCAGTCTGGATGGCAAAGCTGAAACAGATGTAAAGTTTACTTAGAATAAGTACTGTCTACAGTTTTTGGAACCACACTGGCAGATGATACGATACTGTGACATAGACAATGAATTCCCACTATCTGAAGATAAACCTGACACGGAATCGTCCAAATTTTTCTGCATAGGTAAAGCTGCTGGTATATCAGATATGTCCATCTCAGAAGGGCTACCGTTGACAACTGTGTGTTGAACAGGGGACAAGGAAAGGCGCCTGGAAAAACTCACATTAGGAGACCCTGATTCTGCTTCAGACGAGTCAACAATGTCAGAGTATGCCGACAATTTATTGTTGCGACTTTGTTGTGTTGTGTCACCTGTGTAAATTTAAAGGATAAAGCTTAGTATCACCTTAGATTTGGGAGTAAGCCTACAAAAGAACATCTCGTTCGTGCCATTATGGTTTATATGAATGGACATGTATAACTTCTGGTCAATACATGCAGTACTGTTCCAGATACCATCCGTAACATTTACTTTAACAGTGAGTCCTTTACACAATACACTGCCGTAAATTTTGTGATTTCCTGCATTTAATATGCACAAAGCGAATCAACGATGAAACACCCACTCATGTTATTGTTCTCTACTTGTGTGCAAAATCTGAACTCAACACAAGCAGTACTTGTACTAAAAAGATACCATCCTTTTAGCATTTTGTTTTACATTGCTATTCCTGTCACAGGATGCCAATGCCAACAATCAGCTTATAAGCTATGTCTATACTTTGAACAGGGCAGCTAAAAAAGCTGACAAAAACTTTTTCCACATCTATGTGTTAAAACAAAGCCAGATATATCTTCCGAAATTCCAGCTTAAGCTCTAAGGATTCAGAAATTTCACATAGCTCTAAGTAGCTTAAATAAAATGGTACATGTATATCTACAAACTGTTTTTTGATTTTATTTATTTATTTACTGATGTTTGATGTTATATCTTGTGCTCAAAGAATATTTCACTTACATGACAGTGGCCAGCATTATGGTGGGAGGAAACCGGGCTCCACCCACAGCCATCCGCAGCTTGCTGGAAAACCTACCCAGGTACAGCTGGAGAGGAAGCCAGCATGAACTGGACATGAACTCAAAGCAACTGCACTGTTGACAGGCATTTGGGTCATTTCATTGCATTGCATGGCATGTTAACCACCAGGTCATGGAGGCCCCTCATGTTTTAGCTTACCACTGCATGTACATATTTCCATTTAGGTCAAGCTACACTAATGTTCAATGTGCCACACTTGTTCAATTCATGGTATAAAACTTTCTAGTACATGTATTACCATATAACAGGAAACATTTAACAATAATTCTAAGCATGTAAATCAAAGAATAGCTTAATAATAGTATTTGTACCTGTCATCATGTAATCAAACGTCAGTTCCTCTCCTTTGTCGATGTCTCGAGCAGAAAAAAGCGCTATGCGCGGCAGTCGAGGATCTAAAGTATTTATCCATACTCCATACACAACCAAGTTTGGGTCACACTGTAAAACATCATACATATTTTTATACAATTTTCCTTTTCTTTTCAGCATGTAGTAGTAGGTGGGAAATGGTTCTTGGATAAGCAGATTTTCAGATGTATATTATACATTTGCTCATATATACAAAATTCCAAAAGTACACATAACCTCAACCAATTCATATGAGGAAGGATGTTGAATGGAATGAAAAAACAGAATGAATGTTTGTGGTTTAATGTTGTATGTAACAATTTTTCGGTGATATAAAGATGAGGAGTCTATAGGTGTGTGTACATATACTGCAGCCTCTTGTGGCAGGGTGAGTCCATGCTGCCGCCACTGAAGTATCTTGCTGGAATGGACACTTTCACTCACAAACGACAAAAAAAATGAAAGACAGCATGTACATCATGGTTTGATGTATTTTATTTAGCAGTATTTAATTGCCGTTTTATGCCAAACTCAAGAATATTTCACTTATATAGCAGCCAGCATTGTGACACGAGGAAAAAACCCACGACCATCCGCAGAGTGCAGGCAGACCTTCTCACACTCCCAATATGGTTTGTAAATCTGTTACACGTGTGTGCAAAGAATACCATTGTCTGTATTACCTCCTAACGGTTTACAATTAAACTCACCGAATGGTTAACAAAGTGAGATATGTTCCCACAGAATCCAGCATCGACAGTGAATGGACAATCTCCATCATTGTAGTCTAAGTCAAAAAGGTAAGTTCTACCTTCAGCATCATAGATCTTCCCGCGGCGCTCCGCTTCCTCACTGGTTATCACCTGTAAAGGAATCGGGGAAATATTTAAAGAAAATAGCTTTCCATTTAAAAATTCCGGTCATAAAGAATGTTTTCGAAATTTTAGGTCATTTACCACACAGAAGAGGTCATATTTGTTATGAATGGGAGTGAGAGCAAAGTAAACTGGCACTTATGAAATTTTGAATTGCATCATGAGACAACTGCAGTACTGCAGATAGGTTTTGTATAGGTAGGTTAAATTTTTAGCAGATACACTGTTACAAACGGAATCAGATTATTAATTTACCTCTCCAACATATTCCATCACAAACGTCCCTTTCTTCATCTTCTGCAAGGTCTTCACGCCCCAACCTCTGCCATTATTGGTACGGAAGATGCTCACTTTACACTTGCGGCCCTGCTGGACCACTCTGTTGGCACAATTATCATCACATTTACACCGCTTGTTACACTCATAGATTGGAGTACCTTGTGGAACCATCACTCGTTTACATCTATAGTATGCAAATTCAGCCCCGCTGTTATGTGGACAGCAAGGGCCTTTCTTGTTACAGGTGCCACAGTCGCAGCCCATTATTGGGTCCTGAGGTATATGAATGCCTTCCCCTGCACGATAATCATTGATGTATTCGAAATTGTCAGGAGGACCTTCCAGATCTACGTCATTCTCCACTACTATGGGAGAAGGATCTGTACAAATAGAATTTAAATGCGCTTCCCATTCCCACAGAGCTTTCTTCATTTCTGCCTTTTTTTCCTTATAGTTCTTTGTCTTCTTGCTCTTATAGTTTGGTGCTGGCTTGAAGCGAAGTTTTCGTGTATGTTTTGACCTAGATCCCAGTGCTAACAAACCTTTCACCTTTTTGGGGCTTGATGCAGACAAGAGCTCTAGTGGGGTCAACTTCTCATGCATTCCATTCTTATTTATTTTCTCCCACAGCTCATTTAACTGCATGTTCCGAAAAGATTTCTTCGACTCTGGGTATGCAACAGCAGCTCGTTTTAGTGTCCCATTTTTCTTCATTTTTGCACTGTTCAACCTTTGAAACTCATCCAGAAGGCCTTCACAGTTCAGGTTATCATTTGGTTCCCATGAGTTGTATGCTCGACTCCAACCTTTCCACTTAATGAGGTAATAATCTTTGCCCTTTAAAACAAAATAGTTACATATAGATGATACATCAGATCTTGTATAATAATATCTTGTGCAAAGTTAACCATTATCTAATAAAGACAATATAATAAAGCTTAGGAATAAGCTGCAGAACAAGGATAATGTCCTGCACTCAGCAGTATTTCCACAGGGGTCAAGTGTGGGGTAAACCTTCTTCAAGATGTGGGTTAAATCACTAAGATTTAGTAATAATGTCACAGGCTTGATAACACATTCAGGTATGCCACCCAAAAAAGATGCATAAAAAATCTCACTAATTGCTTGGCATAACCAGATTTACAGGCATGTACATAATTAAGTTCTAACAAGATGAATAAGGTGCAGACTGCGCATCTCATATTTGGGCCACATTTAATTCTGCTTGCCTTAATAAAAATGTGTAGAAAAAACTACAGTTAAAAATAGAATCACTGAGGTTTAGGTTATAATGGTGAAAGAGCTAAAAGTTCATGACCAATTCATCATATAATGCCTAGAAGTCAAAGGTGTACGAAACATTATTACCCCTGAGAGTAGTTTCTACGCTATTTGATAGGTCGATAACCCTTTGTTTAGAGCTCGTCAGGTGTCTTACTCACCTGATGCAGCAAAACCTTGACACAGTAATTTCCATGGGAACTGGCAAATTTTGACGTACAGGTATATTTCATTTCAGTGTTACAGATAAGGGGCGTACGGCTGTAAATACGCTTAAAAATTAGATGATACGCTTCTAAAATTAAAACAGTAGATTTGTGTAAAGTTTCCGAAACCCAGTGTACATGCAAGATTTAAAGCAGACAGTCCTGTCCCAATCAAGAGATTGCCTACCGTGATATTTGTCTCTGTGACATTATCGAGTGTTTTCCATGAAGATGATATAGCAAAGGGTTAAAAATGGTCTTTTTGGTTACTATACTGCAACTTCTGCTTCTATATTGCGCAGAATCATCCTTACCGTTCCCAAATCTCTGATTTGAATTCCACACGAATCGTCCAGTTCCTGACACATACATGTATCTATGATATACTGCCAATAATTAAAGCACAAAATAACAAAGTCTTGTCTGCTGATATAGGCCCAAAATTTGGATTTAACCTCGATCAAAGACTGTTTTATCATCTTTTGATCCAATAATGGCAGTTGTTAACAAGTTTGTATGGGCCAAGAAATGTTTATGCAGGTAAAAAACAATTTACCTGGTATCAAAGCACAAGGAATGAAAAGTACAGAATAAAATTGTCAGTGAGTGAGTTACTGACATGAACCCCACAAAGGTTGATGCAAAATAAATGTATTAACTTCATTCAAATTCATTCCTCTTGCAGAAGAGCTGAAATAATTACTTTATTCTAGAATGTTTTTGGGCAATTTAAATGTAGCCCTACATCTACTTGTATACGGCTAGTCCTATATAACTACAGAGGAAAGAATCTCTTTACTTGTCGGCCTATGTATACATATATGCACATGTAGGCCTAGGGACCTATATCTTTTCTTCACCCCCTTTCACTTGATCAACTTCACACTTTGCAGGTGTATTACTGGTGACCCAAAACAGTGAAGTGTTGGGTAAAAAAATGTGTCCTGCGGCATCGCATACTTGGAAAGTCACAAGTAACGTATTCCAACTCTTTCGAAGTCGGGAGGACAGTTCTCCATCTGACAAAAACATTATCTGAAGAACTGAATGTGGCTGTGACATCTAAAAAATAAACACAGAGTGAAGTATCACTTCTTCTTGCCTTGGGTCAGCCTGCTTTGCCAGCCAGCCTTGTCAGCTAGCCATGCTAGCCTCTGCCAGCGACATCTTCCACCTCCTGAGTCTACGCCTTTATCTCGCCAGTCCCTTGATCTACCCTGCCTTCGTAACAAATTCTGATGAAAGTTTAGACAACACTCTTTCTCCTGGCTTTGAAGCACTGACGTGGTTTGTGTGAAAATTGATAGTGATCTTCCTTTCCCCGCTCAACCAACCACGATGACTAATACTATGTACATGGTCAAGTATGTTACCTTGGCTTATAACTTCATTAATTTTCTACAGAAAAAAAGTTGTTTTGGCAACAAATGCTACTATTAGTTGCTGTAAAATATTTGAATGACTAAACTTACATCTTCACAGCAGTGATCAACTATCTGTTCAACTTCATAATCTTCATTTTCATCCCAATTCAATTGGCCCTTTTCAACCACTGAAATGTAGAATTCCATGTAAACTGATGAGTCATGCTATATTCTATTCAGGTTATATTTTCATCATTGCCATCAAGATGAGATATATTTGTCAAATAGATCATGCAATAAACTTACAATTTATAACTGAAGTCAGTCCAATACAGAAACGTAGCCACATATATATAATGGAAGCCTTATTTATGAAATGTTTCATGATATTACGTGCCATAAATTTTAATTGCGAAATAACTTGGAATAAATTTTAGTAACTCTGAAAACAAGCATCACAGTTGCGAGAGTTACAGTGAGAAACAGCCACAAATGTGTCGGTAAGGATGGTAAGGGATATTTACTGCTGTTCACACTGGCATAAAGTCTTCCCTAGTATAAATTGGTGTCAACCATGTGGTCTCTAAGTAACCAACCTGTTGTGAGACTCGCTGAATTAAAATGGTCAATGGTAATCACATCTGTTTAGGAAAAATAGTCACATTTTCCGAGCCTATACCATAGCATTTAGCGAGTTTTCAAAAAGACAGTTGTACTAGGGTAAACCCTAAAAATGTACTTTTTAAAAAATTTGTCTTATAACCATGGCCTCATTTTGGTTAGGCCAACATAAGATTAGGTTAGTTAAATTGTGATAAATGTTCCTTACAGTCTATTCGACACATTTGGGGCCGTTTCTCTCTGTAACTCTCGCAACTTTGCTGCTCGCTTTCAGAGTACATTCCACAACCACATAAATTGTAATTATATCAGGTGGCATAGGCGTAGGATTAAGGTATTCAAATTTTTATTTCAGGAGATTTACATTAGGTGAATTGACATTGCAAAACTGGTCAAAAAGAATCTTATTTTATCCCAAAAGGTTATAATATAATGCCGTACACACACGTTCGCTTGACTACTACAACTTTAGGAAACGATGAAGTCTGGCACATTTATTTTAATATTCGATACCGGGTCGACACTGTCAATAAAAATCAAACTACTGTCATGCAAATATCTAGAGCATAATTTTAAATAACTTACGCTTAGATATCAGTTTCTGGGCTAATATGGGACCAACTTGTTTAAGGGTTTGGTATAACAAGAACTCATTTGTTTCGGCCGAGAACTGAAGTTGTTGTTGTTCACATTTTCTTTGCAACCCAACGATGTCCGAGAGACAAGCGACTTGTACGTCATATTCATAAATTCCTTTATCCTCCATGGTAACAAACAATTAATTAAACATTTGTCATAAGGGTAAAGGTCACTGTAGTACTAGTTAAAATTAGTTACGACTTCATTTAACAGATAAAACATATCACGGAGCAACTTCTGCATTTCAACTTGGCCTATATAAAGAGCGGAAGCCCGCTACTGCGGGCGCGACTCGTAATTTTCCCGGCCTACAATCTGATTGGCTTATTACAAATCACGTGACTGATTGAAAGTGGGCGGTTGTTTTTAAAGGGAGATAAATGTTTTGAAGGCAAAACAAAGGGGAAAAAACCCGAAATTTTGTAAATCCCCCCTTACCGTGTAAATTATACTTCAGTGGCACCATCGTATTAATTCTGATATGTTGTTACAGGAATCACAGACATATTAACCATCTGCCTTTAATGCGAAGCGATGTATCGTGTGAAAAAGACAAATATCTCAAAATGCACACCAAGTGTTCATTCCGTATTTTACCTACAAGACTGAAGCCAAATTGACGGCCATGAATTGATACACCGGTAGTTACGTGATAACATAGGCCTATGTACATGTAGAATAATTCTGTTTGTGCGTGTTCTCAAGGTATTTGCCGTTTGTTGCATAAATAGCTGCTTGTAGATTTCTTTTTATCTTGTGCAGCTGGTTGAAAAAAGCCGAACAATTAAGCTAAGCACACTTAATTTTTGCAATATTCTTTTAAATATTCTTAACTAGCCACTTTGATGTGACAAACCGCTCACCCCACCCCAAACCAACACCATAATTTGTCTAGGGCCCCCTACGTAGGCCTATACGTACTGTATGCACCAACAATTAAAAGGTGACTTGTAATTTTAACAAAATGCGTACCGGTAGGGCCTACATATTTAATCACCAAGACAATACATTTTTCCACTTTTCATCTATTGCAAAGTTGCTAATTTTTCCTATATTTGCAAAACGGTATTTTAATTGCGGTATGAACTAACTCTGCTACTGTTATACTTTGACTTTGGACCAGTGCATTTGCCGTGGAATTCGGTTAATGTCTTAAATTTATATCTGTATTAATTAGCGTAATTTTTTATACAATGTTTTGTGTGGCCACTATATGAATATAGGAAGCAGTGCTCCCCCATTCCAACTCCACCCTCATGGGTACAACCTTGTCTAGGAATTAAGCTGTCACAAAATACACCTCTCCAGGTCACGAGTCGGTAATTATAATACCTTGTACCAGTAATCCTCTCAGCAATACCCCACTGATAGGCGCTAGGTCTGTCTGACAGCAGCTCTGAAGCTCGAGAGTAGACAGCATAAGCTGACGTCATCTTCACGTGTATTTTGTCAAGTACAAGAAGGGTACGGATTACGTGTGACAGCTGCATTTTAATATGTAGCTGTTATAAGGTGACCCCCCCCCCCCGATTCATAAATAAAAATGCAAATTAAAAATTAAAGGAAAAAAAAATCGTATTTTTGAAAATATATTATACGTTGATTTCTTATATATAAGGGCCAACTGAAACGCGTTAAATTTATAGAAAATTAAATGTTTTCTAAAATTATATGTTCGTTTTAAACATTTTGTGCACTTTTCTTCATCACAATGAAACATTGTCATATATACTTTGTCATGCAGGCACGTACTCGGTGATTTGACCAACATATGTAGATGTATACATTCAGTTATATATGTCTTATGCTTGTACTATTATAGCGTACGCTTTACGTGTATGTTTGATGTACGTCAGTGACAGGCGGAAAGCTGTGAGAAATTCGTAAGGTCTTTGGTTAGGTAGAAGCTAGCCTTTGAGTGATATGTCTTATGACCCTCATGTACCGTACATACAGGAACAACATAAATGAGAAACAACATTCTAAACCCGGACTTTGCTCATTGACACTAGCGAGTAAAAACCAGGAAGTGCGTGAACATCCGGGCACTCTGGAGCAGAAATCGTCTGCTGTGGAAAAGAGGAATATGGCGTCGAAGGGAGAAGCTGAAGGGTTAGCGCTGATACAAAAGGGATTGCAATCTTTGAAAGATGTCAACACACCACACGTATTTGTTGTCATGGGGGCTTCGGTAAGTGTGGGAGGTTTTATATAAAACTTATCAGTTGATAATCTCCGTACACGTGTAAATGTTTCATTTAAATTGCAAGTCATGACCAATGTTATACGATAGGCGACTTATCCGAGTTTCATAACGAACCATGCAAATATTCGGATTGTTGTACAAAGGAACGAACGAGTAAAGCTTTGGTATTCATTGATATGATCATCAGTTATTTGGCTCGAGTTGCTTGCAGGAGTGAATTATATAACATAATATATTACAGTACATCAGACTACTGCAGATTTACTACTGGTATCTACATGTATCTTCTAGTTGCTGTAGGCCTTCTGTTCTTGTATAAGTAAGTTATATAAAGTTAGTTTGGTTGTGAGGGCCACGTGTGACAGGACGAGCAAGGAATGATAGAGGTCAACTAGACATTGCACTATCCCCATCATGCGGAATGCCAATTTGTTGTAAATAAAAAATGTGGTGATAATTAACACACTCATTACATTGTCCTTAAATCATTGTCAGTAAATTCTGCTGAGTCACAATGTGAACGCGATGGTTCCTTGTTACATTCACTGTAGGTTTAACATGCAGTCAGTTATTCTTCCTCTAGAGGTACACATGTGCCTCACACATGTAGATATTACATCCTAGATTTTTTTGTAATGGTGTTAATATTGATCTTATTTTAACCCAATAAAAATAGTAACAATTAATATAAGCCTGGAAATACACAGCAGGACAAGGACAAGGTCCTGCACCAAATAGTATTTTGATATAGGCCAAGTGTTTGGTACAGGACAAACTGTCATTTAAACGATATTGTTACTTTCTTTTAATGATGTGAATACTGTGTAGCTGGAAGATTTGCCACTGTGTCCTGCACCAACTTAAAAGTCATTTCCAGGCTTGTTCTGAAAATGCCGTGTACTGGGTAGAAAAAAGTTAGTCAGTACCTTTACAGGCAAGCAAGGTTATCTCCCCTTGCATAGTACATGTATATTTGTCCACCCTCTGGCTACTGTGTGATAGTAGCATATTCATTTTACTATACAATGCCAGACAACATGAACCAACGAAGTGTGCATGGCTGTAAATGTCATAGAGATTATTGAATTGCTGAATGTTCAAACAAACTTCCTTTTCTGAATTTGCAAAAATTAAGTGATTTCTTCCAGATCTTTTGCAGTAGCACATAATGCCCTCCTAGTTAGTTAATTAAAAATTAAATTCCTCTTGTCTTGGAATACTGAAATAAGTGTTCTTTTATGAAGCTTAAGTTTCCCTATTCTTTTGTTTTATCTCTGTAACAATCTGAATAATGTTATTGTATAATATGTTGGTGTTGGTTTCATAGTGATATTGTAATTTATCAGAAAATGTGTTATTTTAAATTATGACACATGATTATTAAGATGATGAATCTTTTGATAGCTCACTAACTACGTTTGGCTTGTCTGTCAATTTATGTATTTAGATCATTCATTGAACAGCATACATGTGAATGACATATGAAATAGAATGTATGTGGCAGGACTTCCTCTGTAGGTATTTTAAAACAGGATTATAGAGAATTAAAAGTAAGAAGAAAAAAAATGAAAAACAGACCATCTATTACCTACATATACATGTATAAAGCCATATGTAAAAGGCATTTAATAGGAAATGCATAGTAGCCTCTACAAACACTGACACCTGTTTTCACTATTGAACATGTGATTGGCAGTTCTATATCACAATAGCTTTTCCAGGGCGAGAGCATGATGCTTAGATAATGTATTATCTCATGGACAAGTTTTTGGTTAATCTCTTTTCAATGCTTGAATCACATGGAAACCTCATCCTGCTGTCTAGGTGACTTTTGACAGTTAACACCACCGGTGAACTCTGCGCTATCAGCATGTAGTAACAAGTGTGCAGATGTACAGTGGAATCCTGCAGCTTTGAATGTATGTTCAGTGTGGAGTCAAATTGACAGCAGTGTAAATGATAGTGTATTAAAAGGCTTTTATGGTAGTGCTTAATGGTTAGGCTTCATTTGTACCCTGCTGTTATTGAACTATTATCCCGGCAAGAATACTTCTGAAATTACAATGCACACACCTGTCTTGAAATTAATCTTGACCGACATCTAGCTTGACAGTGCTGTTGAAAAAAAAAAAAAAAAAACGGTTTTCAGCTGCAAGTGTATTTATGCCAGTGCATGTGCTCATGCCAGTGCATGTGCTCTGACAATTATGTGTAGCTCATTAATGCCATGGATTTCATTTGGCAAATTTGGATTATTGTGAGTTTTTATAATGAGTTTATAATGAATGGAAGATTGCTATATAATAAATTGTATTGATATCCTATGTGCCTAAGTTCATTGTTAAGCTTGCACAGTTATGTGAATGGTATACTGGAAAGCAAAAGGAAGTTAATTGTAAGCTAAGTATGTCTTGATACGAGAAATCTCCCTGGGTAACCTTTATTCTTATTTCACAGATTTATCTGTTTTAAAATGACACATAGTAACATGCTCATCTTCAATAAGTCTGTAAGGGTTGTCGCTTTGAAGGTGTATTTTGGAAATTTTATTAAATGAATTTAAGAGAGAAATAGGGAAACAAAATTTCATGAATGAAATATCCCAGAAGCATTAATTGCAGAAAAGGAAAAGACCTTTAAAAATTGAAGTAGGCATCACCAAGTAGACCACTTAAAACTATGCATAAATATACTTTGATTTATTTTTTTGGACTTTTGTGAAGAGAGTTGAAGGCATTCAAACATTTGAATGATAAGGTGGGCGCTATGAACTTAATACTATCAGAGTTAAGAGACATCAGAGGAAGTTTTCCCAACTCTAATCACAACACTGAATGTTGGAATAAGTCTTTTACCCGTGAGTAAAAGATTACTGATAAAACCAAATATTCCTGCCTTCTGCTGAACATCAAGAAAAAAGGTGATGTGACATCAGGGTTCCTAGATGCTGGCAGTATGGCTCATAAAACCGACCTTACTATTCAAATATTTGAAAACCTTTCAACGCATTTTGGCCTTCTTTTACTTTCAACATTCAGGAAAGTTGTGATGTCTGATGATGAAGTAATGATTAAGTAATAATGATATTGATTGTAAGTGTTAGCACCATAAGTAGAACTTCATGTGTTTACATGTTTGAATAATGGTTATTCATTTTTTGTATGCTTTCAGGGTGACTTAGCAAAAAAGAAGATCTATCCAACACTATGGTGAGAAGATAGTATTTATGTTGGATGTGTGTATGTACGGGTATTCAATTGTGTAGCTGTTATAAAGACGCCTTGAGCAACTGTTATTGATTTACAAAAGAGCCAATCTCAAAACTTCCATATTATTTCATCTTGTTGTAATGATAGTTGTTTTAAAAGTGAAATTTAAGTACATATATCTGAACCCTTGTAATTATTGGATAGAGGTTGTTAATCTGACAGAAAAAGTAGGCTACTAACTGTCTACCTAAGGCAAGTATTTGTACTTGTGGTTAATTTTGGAACGATTGTAGATATTTACAACAAGGTCGAACCGATTGTGATTTCTGACTATTATTTATAATCCCTTTGTGCCAAGAGGGTGTCGATTGTAAGACTGTGATCAAGGCCTACAATCAGGCCAGAGTTACAATAGTAGAGCCTTATTACTGCATGGTCATTTGAACATCCTTTTTTTGACAAGCAGTGTACAAAATTTGTTATATATTTTGAAAAATACATATGAAAAATACTTTAGTTGACTTTTCCATCAGCTATGATGAAAATTAAATTTTTTTAAATATAAATAAAAAGTACATGTTTTACTAATCACATGGAAATTTTAATGGTGTGTCCATTTTCTAATATCCTTTGAAATGTACATGTAGGTTATAGCATCTTGAAAAATGACAGCTTAATTTGACTTAAAAATTATAATTTGTAGGTGGCTTTACAGAGATGGTTTGCTTCCTCCAGAAACCCATTTTGTGGGATATGCCAGGAGCAAGCTCTCTGTCCAAGATATTTTTAAAAAAGCTGAACCCTTCATGAAGGTATGTTTTGTAGATTAATTCCAGCTGTCAACAGCATTCGTATGTTTTTGTTTTGACTTTTAATAAATGCTTTTCTAGACACTTTTGATTTGAAACCAAGAACTTTTTATAACTTGTATATTTTTTTTCTTTGATTTTCAATATTTAATTCATTAATATATTGACTTTATTGCTATTCAAGTGGTGTTTTTTTTTATTTTCTTTCAATGTGAAAACATCATCATTAAATCATCACCAATGCAGTCGCTGTAAGTTCAAGTCCACCTCTAGCTGGTTTCCTCTCCGGCAGTACGTAAGAAGATCTTCCAGCAGGATGCGGATGGTTGTGGGTTTCCCCCTGAGCTGTGCCTGGTTTCCTCCCACCATATTGCTGGCCACCATCATATAAGTGAAATATTCTTGAGTACGGCGTAAAAAACCGATCAAATAAATAAATAAATAAATCATTTAATCATATTTACACCCTGCATGTTTAAAGCAGATTATTATATAATGATTTAAAAAGGTTCTTGCCTTTCAATCGCTGAAATACACAAGGAGAGGGTTCATCAGCCTTGTAAGGCCTTGATTATTATCAAAGCAATCAGCAAAGCTCATGTACATATAGATGTTTGCACAGTCTTACATTTGTTGAAGACCACTTATATACTTACATATTATATGTGGGAAAGTTTGTCCAATTTTTTATTGTGAAAGGTAAGTGATTTATACAGGGCACTCCGGTTTCCTCCACCTATAATGCTGCAATCAAATAAGTGAAAAATTCTTGTGTGCAGTATAATAAGCAACAATCAAATAAAAAACACCCTGGATATATGTTTTCATTGATGATACTTATTCTTTGTCATTTATTCTCAGGTTAAGAAAGGTGAGGAGGCAAAATATGAGGAGTTTCAAAAAAAGAACAAATACGTGCAAGGGAGCTATGACGGTACACAAGATTTCTCCAAACTCAACAAAGCCATTGAAGAGATTGGTAGTTGTAACAGACTGTTCTACCTTGCTCTTCCGCCAAGTGTCTTTCAGTCAGTCACTCTCAATCTCAAGGCTGTGTGCTTGGCAAAAGGGTAGGAGTTTTAATAACTTACAAGTATATATGAGTAATGTTTTGTAGACAGTACATTATGTAAAGAAGTAGGCTAATGATGATGGCTTCCTGGTAATGCTGTTGAATTGTCTTCTCTGCCATTTGATGTATATATCAAAGAAATTGAAATGATCCAAAGATATCAGTGAAATCAAGTAGTGGATTTTTTATGGTTTCACTTTCAGTATGATTTTTAATGATTATGTACATGTTATTATGACATGCCAGGTGCACTGTGAAAGTTTATACGTAGATACATGAATGACTTGAGGCTCATTTTTTATGTCGCATTGTAATTCATTCATGGCTTAATGCTGGTTGTACTTGCATGTCTGAATCACGTTTTAGGGAAAGATGGAATCGTGTCATCATTGAGAAACCATTTGGTCATGATTTGGAGTCATCTAATAAATTATCTGAACATCTGGCTGCTCTCTTTAAAGAAGAGGAACTGTACAGAATTGACCATTACCTTGGAAAAGAAATGGTTCAAAACTTGATGGTTCTCAGGTACAGACTTTTATTATATGTATTGGTGCAGAACATATGTCTGAGGAAGAAATAAGTAAAAAAAAGTAAAATGTTTGATTATAAATTTTATCAGTATGTAAGTGTTTGTGGTGGGTGTCAATCCATCTGTTTGTCCACCCATCTGCACGTCATCTGTAAACACTATAAAACTACAGAGAGTTAAATATGTAATGATACTCTTCAACCTGTTTACATTTTGTTGAATACAAGTGAGATAAGTCAAGCTGTTTGCAGGTTTGTTGATAATATATTTCCTTCTTTTGAACTTTCTTTCAAGAAATCTGTCATGTCTGCTTTTATTTATATGTATATCTCTGTCTTTGACACAGGTTTGGGAATCAAATATTTGGTCCAATTTGGAATAGAGACAGCATTGCTTCTGTGGTTATAACATTCAAAGAACCATTTGGCACTCAAGGAAGAGGAGGTTACTTTGATGAGTTTGGAATAATAAGGTATGGCTTGAGATTCACCAATTCCCCTGCATCCATGATTCCCAGTGTTCATTTGAGCTGTTTAAGTGGTCACCTTCCTTCCAACATTGCAATATATGTTCTCACATGTGGAAAAGTTACTTTTCCGTTACTTGTCAAAGGTGGGTAGTTTGTTCCTGGTATTCCAGTTTCTTTAAGCCATAAGAGTGACTGCCATTGTCCTCAGTATCACAGTAATCCCCATTCAAGTGTCTTAATCGATAAATCAAGGTCATGGCCAAGTGATGTAAAAGTTGCTTGTCTCTCAGTCACAAGGACACGTTATGTGTGGGTACAATCCAGGCCTTCAGCAGGGAGTATGTGGATTCCTTTGCACTCACTGTTCATTCGACCTTGCATGGTGACAATAATTGTTTGACCACGCACATTTGCGCAGTCTGGGGTAGGCTTAACTGTAGGACACCTGTGGGAAAGTGTGTCACTTAACAAAAGTCAGTGTTTTATCCTTGGCGGTTGTTGAGCGGCAATCGAAGACATATGTAAACCTGTCACAATGGTGTAGTAAGGAGCAGTTAGGGCAGTTAGATATCAGGAAGGTAGCTCAGCAGAGTAACAGTGGTGTAAGTGAGGAGTATGTAGTGTAGAAGGTAGAGTTTAGGACAAAGTCATAGCAGTGTAATAAGGAATACCCTATTTCTTCTAATTTTGGGATACCTGATGTACTCAATTTAGCCAATATTTATGTAATTCCAGCAGGAATATTGAGTTTCTCTTTTTCTCAAATGGTTAGACTATCTAATGAACAACATACTCATGTCTTTACTTTTCCAAAGGCTGGTAAAGAAATTTAATATTCTACTTTCAACATTGCTAACATCTGTCCCATATTTTAGAAAAATTAGAATAGTTAGGTTTGGAAGGCAGAGTTCAGGGCAAAGTGACAGTGGTGTAGTGAAGAGTGTAGACAAAGTCGCAGTATTGTAGTGAGGTCTCAGTTCAACATGGAGCTGGCATTTTATAGCCTCACTGCCACCTGCACTCTCCCATCAGTAAACTGAACGTATTAAATTACAAGTATGTATGTACATGTATAGGTATATACAGGTATTAGTATGCAGGTTGTTTTGATATACTTGATCAATACTATTTCTCCACAGCTTTCAAGGGTTTGTTTGTTTATAACAATGCCATCCTTTTTCCATGACCTCAGGGATGTGATGCAGAACCACTTGCTCCAGATCTTGTGTCTGGTTGCCATGGAGAAACCTCCTTCAACAGAGGCAGAGGATATCCGGAGTGAGAAGGTATCACAGACTATAGCTGGCACTCAAGCCTAAGATGTTGATGGATTTGATGTATACGTATAGGTGGTATGTGAAGTGACATGAATCTTGGACTTCAAAGGGATTTACTCATTGAAGATTCAGCATGGCACAGCATACTATGATTCATGCAGCAAATACTGTGTAATGTGTTTATGAATAAATATTATTATATGTGTGTGCATGAATCCAGGCTTAGTATTCAGACTTATTTAATATTCATGGGTTGTATTGGCATGGGTAGGAACAGTTTCATATCAGTAATACATTGCTAGGGTAAAAGAATAATATAATATATAATATAATATAATAATATAACATGGGACTGACAGTATTTGGTGAAGATCTTGCAACTGTCATATTAAGCAAAGAAAATCAATGAGAGTTCCTAGACCTACTGGGAGATGATGGTTAATGGCTGGGTTTCAGTTTTCACCTGCGAAAAGTTCAATTTTGTCAACATGTTTGCTTTTACGTATGGCTGGGGCTAATACAACTGAGTCCCAGCCTACAGTAAGCATGTTACATTAGTATTGTGCATTATTTCTTAATAAATATAAGCAGATTATTCATTATTAAAACAGCAATGCTCCACATCATGACACTCATTTGCTGTTGTTGAATTAGTGTATTATGGATTTAAAATTCCATTTTTAACAGGTGAAAGTACTGAAGTGCATAAAGCCTATAACAATGGAGAATGTGGTGCTAGGTCAGTATACCGGTGACCCAGAGGGTGAAGGGGATGCCAAGCAGGGATATTTGGATGACCCAACTGTCCCAAAAGGTAAAGGAACCAATTAACATCAGCATTATTATTTTAATCCAGTTGACATACTTGTAGTAAATGAACAAGTATTACTGCTGGTATATATATATATGTAAAAATAAAAAGCAACAACAACAACATATGCACATTGAAGTATTGTTTTTACTGGCTAGCTGGATAAATCAATAAATATTGCTCAGGCAATTCATTTCTGTATACATGTATCTGTATTTTATGACTGCAAAATTGAACAATACACAATTACTTGCTGATAATTAGGGATAATTTAGGGAATTGTTGGAAGCCTGTATTAAAGTTCAGGGCTTTTAGCTTTTTAATATAAACCGATGAGATGTTTGTGTATATATGTCAATTTGAAGTGTTTCTAAATAACACAGATCAAATGGCAAGCGAGCACAGCTGGTGGTTTATGTCACACACAACTGCACACATCAGCAACTGGTTAAACTAACCAGAACTAGTTGATCGCAATCGTAAAAGCCCTCATCGCCACTCCAATTTTCTGTCAGGACCTAGTTTGGACCACATGACTGCCATGTCACCTGTCCAAAATGGTGAAATAAAAGTTGAGCTCTGTAAATCATTTTTATTTATGCTATTTAATTGGCTACTTGTACAGATGCTGTAGTAACTCAGTCACCAGAGCACTTATGTTGCTTGCATGCTGGAGGAACTAAGCAGAAACAGTTCCAACAGATCACAGAAAGTATAACATTTTCTACTGTAAGGAACTCATAACCAGCCGCCAAAAAAACAAAATAATTATGGTCATATCACAGTCATGACTGAACAGTTGCTGACAGACACCCACTACTTCCTGGAACTGATTACGACTAGTTCTGTCTTGACACTATTCTGACATAAGCTAAACTTTAGAACATGTATACATAAACTAAATATAACATACAGAGAACATTATGTTTAATGATTCCTGGTAGACAAAATAAGTTTGGCAAGTTACAACACTGAGTAATTTGAATGTATTTCTGATATTTCAGGATCAGTGACACCAACCTATGCTTGTGCTGGTTTGTTTGTGAAGAATGAAAGGTGGGATGGGGTCCCATTTATCCTCAAATGTGGGAAAGGTAATTGACTTTGAATGTTTCACAGTCTCCTAATGCTCGAATTTGCATATACATGTGTGTAATACAGACCATAATATCAGCTTGGACTTATCCGTCCTTCCGCATAAAAGCAGTCATATTTGGTATACGAGTTAATGCTTTGTATTACAGTTAAACTTGAGCTGTTTTGATCAAATTTCTTGTGGCCATTAGAGTTGACTGGAAAATGCAAGGTCCAGCAATGTGGTCATATTAGATGTTATACTCCCTAAGATCAACACTGTTATCTCATATTGAGGTGAATTAGGTTCCTATTCAAACTTAGTCTGTGTCAATAAAATTTCTGGTTTCCATGACAACATAAATAGAAATGTAAAGTTTGAATGATGTCAACAGAATCAGCAGTAGTCATTTCATTTCAAACTGAATTGTGATGAATTAATTTTATTTAAACTAGGCAGTGGAAACCATCTCATATAGTGATAAAGCACTTTCAATTTAAACTGAAACTAGATTTCTGGTTTGTACAGCAACAATTTGGAAATAGCAATATTACATGCATGAAGTTACTTGAGTTTTGCACAAATAAAGCTTTTATATCTGCAAATGGAATTGTATGTGACACTCACTGTTGTTTGTGCACAATAGTTTTCATTATTAAACTCCCAGCTATTTCTGCGTGTCTGTTGAATCATATGGCTCTGTGCCTTGACTGTTTCAGCCACTAATGAGAGAAAAGCAGAGGTGCGCATTCAGTTCCGTGAAGTTCCAGGTGATATCTTCACCAAAGGTGAACTGAAACGAAATGAGCTGGTGATTCGTGTACAAGGTGGCCAGGGAGAAGCTGTCTATATGAAAATGATGGTGAAGAAACCAGGAATGTCAATTGAGTCCACCGAGTCTGATCTTGATCTGACATACAACAGGCGTTACAAGGTATCACTTCGCATTCCTTAGTCTCAAGCTATCACACATAAACATGCACAATACTGTTCTAATGTGTAACTTGTACTTGTGCTATCTCCATTTATTTTGATGAAGAAGTGAACCTGAAGTGGTGACACATGCATGTAGACTTTTAAATATACATTTAACAGTTTAAATATTATTTGATCTATAATGCTATATATGTGTACGTCCTTTATTTAGCAATTTCATGATGTTTTTAGGTGTGTACAGTTGACTTTACCTGTTACACATATTTATGACATATGTATGTTAATAGTTTGATAATAATTAAAGTACACTTTACATGTATATATTTGTATTGATACATGTAATTACACACTCTTCTACCCTTTATTTTTAGGATATGAAGTTCCCTGATGCCTATGAGAGATTGATACTCGATGTCTTCTGTGGGTCTCAAATTAACTTTGTTCGATCTGATGAGCTCAAAGAAGCATGGAGAATTTTCACCCCTCTTCTTCACACAATTGACAAGAATAAGCCTAAACCTGTATTGTACAAATATGGAAGGTAAGGGTTTGTAGTGTGTCTGTGAATATAACATATCTCTGTGGTCATGCAGATACTGTCTCATTGTTAATCACCCATACCCTTCCCTATTTTGGCATCTTATCCCTTTTCCTTCCTCCCATGGAAATCAGTATTGCCTAGTGCTGGTTCAGTATCTGTGTTGCTTCTAGCCAATTAACATTCATTTATGTAATGTTTCTTAAGAAAGTTAATGTTTCACTATGCTTCTAGAATAAAATCTTCAAACTTTTTATGTAAGGCATGCAAGACCAAGACCAAGAAAAGTCAAAGAAGTGAAGTTTCTTTGTGAAAAATGTATTTGTGAAACATTAATTTTTTGGCCTTTTGGTGCATGAGGCTCTGTGGTTAAGCCACGCTAAATTTCATGAGGTGTTTTTGTCATAATACAGAAAATGGTGTGTGCATACATGTAATATCCGAGACAAGGTTGGGCAGGAATGCATGCATAGCAGCCAGCAAAGCCATATACAGCTTTTTGCCAAGATTGATGAATAAGTCATCTTACATTGACAAATTAATAACTGACATAGTTTTATAAATTATCATTACCATACATTTTACCAGGTAATACCCTATTTATTTATATGGACTATTTGGGTTGAACACATTTAAGAAATCAACTACCAGCCAGTAATAAATTGATATCTTACTTTTGACTGTTGGCTCCTCAAATACATGTATAAGCCTACCACAGTGACTGAGTAAGATACAATTTTGATTAGAACTCTACATGTTTGAACAGTTTTGTGTTCATGTGGGTGTACAGTGACACTGAAACCCAAGAGTCATTGGGACAGATCCAAGCTGATTTGGATTAACCTAAATTCTGTCACGAATAATCCAAAGCCCTAGTAAAGAATTCATCAGACAAAAAGGCTTCCTCTCTCAGCCCATACCTATCTCATTAAAACTACACCTTCAAAGTTCATGTCATAGTGTTTTTGTGTTTTTGACAAACGATATCGTTTTTGTGCTTTGCTTTATCTTTGCTTGCTACATTATTGCATTTTTTTTTGTATATATGAAAATCACTGTATTTGTTTTAGACATGTACATATATTTGTGTGTCATTAATATAAAGCAGATGATCAGACCATTACTTGTATCAGTTAAATCTTTTCATGATTGGCTTAAATTGTTTAAAACATTTTCTCACACCTAAGCAAATCACAAACATACTTGCATTCATGCCACATACAGTACAGCTGGACCCTAACCATCAATCCTACTCCTACTGTGGTCAGATGGTCCATGTATCATATGCCCACTATATGCCCACCCTGGCCAGACCCTGATCAGACACGCTGTCATTCTCTCCTCACCATCCGCACAGGGTCCGCCCACGGTCTGCCGACATTACGTGCATGGTGGAACATTCATTCACTTAGTTTGGTTTGATGTAAGGAAATCAGACATACACTGTAGACTGCTTTTATTACCCATTTTGAACATAACACATGCACAGATGAGGCTGATATTTCATGAAAGGTAATTATTTGGGCTATTCTAAAGTAACAGCAAGAATTGCATTGGAATTGCGCTAATAGATTCCTTTTATGGGTACCAAAAATCTCTGGTTTTCATTTTACTTTCTTCAGTATATTTTCATAATTCATACATGAATATGTAGAGGAATATTCTCAAAGTATGTAATACGTGTTATGGCTTGCACGATTTAGGATGTATTTATATATGTAGGACTGGGAAAGACATCGCATGTCTTCTCACATATATAAAGGATGCATATCATTACACTCCTCTTTGAATAAACATGTTTTTGTACTTGTATTTAGCATGAAACTGTGATAAATTTACTTACAAGCCAAAGAACTCATCCATTTCCAAATGCTGAAATGCTGCCACAGTTGTATATAGCCGTCAAGTACAGAGCGGACTACAGAATGTGTTGCATATACATGTACATGAATTTGTCAGCACATTACTCTGCCGTAAATGCCTCTCAGTAAGCTTGTTATTTAATAATTAGTGAAGTAATTTACATGTATAATAAAACAAAATATTGTATACTCAAGACACCCGGTACAAACTTAAATCCCCTTTCCTCAAGAGGACGATGTATTTGGGTGGCAGACAAAAACAATAGGGATCCCAAATAGTAAGCTGTTAAAACTCAAATTTAGTGTCAAATTTGTGTGCAAGTAAATATGCTGTGGGACATCACAGTGTTCATGAGAGGCATGGCGGTTTAAAGGAAATCGGTCTGTATTTAGTTTTAAAACATTTGATGATCATCGGCTGAGGGTCTGTGGACGGTCTGATGTGGGTCCACGTACGATGGCGGGAGGATGCCGTCACAGGACGCGTATGATAGTGCATGGTCGGCATATTGTATGCTGACCATGGGCCGACCGTCAGCGAATCTTCGGGCCACATTGGCGGAGGATTGATGGTTAGGATCAGGCTGTATTGTACTACATGTGAGACAGGCATGTCATAGAACTTTTTGAGAAAGGACAAGATAGATAATCATAAACATGTATGGAAACTTGTAGACTCATAATAGTAGAACAAAATATTAATGAAGTTGAACTTGAATTTAAGATGTTTAGCTAGAATATACATATACATATGAAGAGATATGTAAATATATAGAATTATGAGTTTCTGAAACTTATTAATTTCTGTCTGAAGTTTGTTGGGGATGAGGCTATAAATACAGAATGTTCTTTTGTCTGAATACAGGACTGTATAGATTATGGGAAACTCCGCATGAACAATTCATTAATGATGTATAGACTTGATGATGTGGAGTATGATGTGGAGTTATGCAGACATGAACTTTTGTACAGTGTATCATAAATCACAAATTTCATTATTAAATCACCACATTTGGTTTGCCATCCCAAAAAGACTGTAAAGCATTTCTGGATATAAAATGAAAGTTTAAATAATTTAACTGTTATAAAATGCATACCAACTGAGTCAACAAGTGTTATGGCCTGGTCATCATTGCTTGAAGTGGTATGAAGTGGTGGTTTGTTTCACTCTATGCATGTTTGGATGACCAGTGTTTTTGATTTCAGTCGTGGACCAAAGGAAGCTGATGACTTGATCGCGAGAATGGGGTTCAGTTATACCGGAACCTACAAGTGGGAAGGGTTTGCCTAGGACCGCCCTCTTAGTTGCCCTGGTAGATACAATTGGTTTTGTTTTCAATCTGAGGATGAAAAAAAAAAAAAACTTGGGTTTAAAGTTTTTAACCTGCTTAACAGATCTATTAGGAAAATTAACACACACTTTATAAGTTTTATGTCCAGTGATCTAGTGATGTCATGCAATTTAGCATTTTCAGCATGGCATGCTCTGTCAGACCCCTATGTTACTTAAATTCTGTTATGTGCTATCCATCAGTTCTACTGTATCTTTGCACCTTTTCCTGAACCATTTGGGCATGTCATAAAGGATAAAATAAAGGATACACAATGCAGAGAGAATTTCATGTCAAATGTAGTATGAGAAAAAAAGTAGGATGTAAATAGGGAGCCCATTGATATGTGTAAAATGTGTAACTTCAGTTTTGAATGGCAAAATTAATTGTTATTTTTCTTTTGGAAAATAGATAAAAATGAGTGACCATGTCATCAAATAAGTTTGTTGTGCTACTAAATATGCTATACCTAAAGGCCAACTTGTTAAACCAAGCCAGATTTTAGGTATTGTGACACTGCCAAAGTCACAGTTATACCATGACTTTGTTCCTGCCAGATCAGTTTATATTAGGTGCTACTGCATTTTAAGTACAGGTTGTGTTTAGGGAAACTGTAAGGTCAGGATAGCTGGTTCAAGGCTTGATACTACAGCCATGGTATGGCTTAATTGTGGGGAAAATCTGTCTACACTGAAACCCTTCAATCTGGAATATTAATGTATACCTACGTGTGTATGTAAGTGCGTACATGTGATCCCGAGTGTTCACTGCCTGGTTAAAAGGCCTCAGAAGTCTTTTGTGTGTGACGCATTCTTTAGTACTGTAGAATATAGCTCTCTGAATGTCTTTCACCTTGACAACCATTACTGGTATTAAAGCTTTATGTTATGCTCCTCCACCTTCACCTGATACACCTGAAAACCCGCTTTATAAATGTTTTATACTGTCTAGCTCTAAAAACACTAATTCTTCATTGTTCCGACATCACCATACATTTTTCCACTTTGGCTTTACACTGCCTTGTCCCCATGTGAAGGGAGTATCCTTATTAGTCAGTGATTTGTTACTTCTTCACCTCATGACCAGCATTAACCAATGCAGAAAATGTATTACTTTCATTTATTTTCTTTATAACATAGTGAATAATTTAGACTTCTTATAATGTTCGATGTAATTTAAACATTGATGTCAGAGTTTTATTATATATAGAACTTGTAATTTAAGCACATAGAGGGCCAGTCAGTGGCTTATCATTGGTTTTCCCCTATCATTCAAAGCTTTGTTCTATTGCGATGATTTATCTCAAGTTAAAAAGGTATACCTTTCAAACCGTCACTAACATAAATTAATAAAATAAATGGGGGGGAAAAAAAGCCTTTTGACATATTTCATATCTACTTTGGGTTGAGTGAATGTAAAATTTCAGCTACAGTGTATTTGCAATATTTGCAGTGTAACTGTCCATGTCCTGCTTGTACATGTGTGTTGTTTTGTATACCAGTGTATTTGTATTCCTTTACTTTTTCTCTGATATGCTGATCTAACTAATGTTTGCATGTGAGTGTGCTTTCCTGTGCATGTGTTCGTTGTAATTACATGTACCTGTACTATACAACATGAAACTTGTTGTTCATTATCTTTGTTTGCATACATCTACTTTACCTGGTCTTGTTTTGCTTTTCAGTCGAGGCCCAAAAGAAGCAGATGAGCTTTTAAGGCATTTGGACTTTCATTACACGGGAACTTATGAATGGAATGCGCCTTACTCTCAACTTTAACTTAGAAACAATAACGGCATATTTTGGAGCACTTCTGATGCGACACATCATCATTACGCCGTTTGCTCACATGAGCGAGATCACATTTAAACAAATAGCCTTAGTTGAAATCTAATATAAAAAAGTTACTTTAGTTTATAAAGCATTGAAAGTATTCTGCATTTTAACAGCAAGTGCCATTAGGTTTTGTCTACCCACACTTCATGTTTAGACCATTTCACAATACATGGGACGAGGTCACCAACTACTTTTGTATCTATTTATATGATATTCTGTGATGACAATCCCTGTATTGGAAGTTTTGGAACATATTTGTACAGAAACTTAAGCCTCACTTTGGTGCATAATATGAAATAGGTGGCAGGCCTGTTTTATGTTTTTGTAATTTTCATCAAAATTTGTTATTCAAACTGCATGGGTGTATAACTGAGAAGCATACAAGTTAAATTGTAACACACTGATGCTCTTGTTACACATATTTCTTTAGTTAATGGATTTCTTTCATGTTAAATCATCTAAACCCTTGGTATACAATTTTTTTTTCATTGACTTGTGTTAAGTGTGTATGAACATGTTTAAATGTATAATGTATTGTTATAATAATAATAATGTTATACGGATAAAGTTAATCATCGTCAGTTTTGCTCCAGCAAGTGTCCATATTTACGTGTATTAATGACTTAAGAGACCAATAACCACAGGTTAATTGTGTGTAGTTTCAAGTGAAATAGTGCTGTTTTGCTTAAGATTTCCCAGTGTGTAACTCATTGTGAAACTGTCTTCTAATTAGTGTTATGCTCTTTCTTGCAAGTTACAGTATTTTCAATTATTGACGTATACTTTTTACATTAATGATTCTATCTGTGTTAACTTTATTTTTGGAAATAACTTTTTATACAAGTTTTGGTAAGTGCTTTGAAATTATATGCTATATCGACAACTCAGATTGAAGGTAAGTAAGCTCTTACGTCCTAAGGCATATTGTTTAACTAATCAACAAATGTTTTTCTCATAATTATTATAAGCCATAGTTTATATGTTGCTGATGTTAAAGAATGTGGAAAAAGTGTTAAGGATAACCGGTGCATAAATGATTCTATTGTAGGTTCTGTGATTTATATACACTAATTACCATGAAACACACTATTTTCTTGACATAAGCATAATGAATTGTCTCAGAAGTTGTTCAGTTCTGATGTAATGTAGTAACAGCTGTATGAACATGTTAATAATTATTTTAAACTATTGATGAAAAAAATTGATTTAAGTAGGTGAGAATAGAATGTTGGTGATGTCGTATAGAGTTGTCTTAATATAAAGTAATATGTCGTCAACAGGAAATACATGTATGAACAGAGGGAGGCATCTTTTGCTATTCCCGGTGGCACCCTGTATACAGTCTTTCAGCATAATATTTACTAGGACAGCACTAGCTGTATTAATATTTGTAATTTTCTAGATTTGCGTTAAATCTTAACTGGGTAATTAATGCATGGAGATTGAACCAGAAATGTCTTAATAGTTTTTGCTTTCACTTCAGGGTATGGCACAAAATGGTGATGTGGTATATTGACACTTTTACTGATGTCTTTGTAAAATGCACGCAAAAAAACAGAATAGACATACATGTACCAGTACCTAAATGATAGCTAAAATTCCAGCTTAGTCTATTTTGGTATAATTCATCCTGTAATTTATGTAACATTATCTCTCAGGGGTTATTTGGTACCTTAGTATTTCTTGATATCTACCACATTTCAAATAATGCTTTGTTACAGTATATACAGTGTGTAACCAAGAGCATACTTAGTATCAGCTTTAGGTTTGCTGCAATAAAGATGAATGAGGAAGTGTGGTATTAAGTACTCTGCATTGTACATGTACTTCTTCATAGAAACTGACATAATAATGCCATTCACAGTTACATTTCATTGCTAATTTTGTACTTCTAGGGTGTATAGTTTGTTATGTAGTGAATATGTAATCAATACCATATAAAGACTGTATTTTTGTGTTATTTTCTTCATGTTAAATGGCCCAATGGATATTTACATCATTCTTGCCAATGTGTTTCAAACAATATAAAAATCTTAAGGTTTCCCTAACTGTTTTAACTATCACCAACATGCATTTTAGCCTTGGTCACACTATTCACAGTGAAATTCAGCACACACGAGGAATGTACAGACGAGTATGTCAAATATTTCCAAGTTTGCGATCATTTAACATGTTTGACATCATTTCTTTCAAGCATATCTTAACATCATAACTTGGCTCCGTTTTTGGACATTATTTTATACGAATGTGGATTTGCATTGGAGAATGGTGTTTGTGAGTGGGGGAAACAAGAATACACGGCATAAATCTTCCATTTTTGGTGAGTTACAGATGTGCATCAAACTGGTGGAAGATAAAGTGTTTTCAACAAACATTAGACTACACAAACAGTTTTATAGGCATCATCGACTGCTAAATTGTCACCATGTTCAGTTCTGAACCTGCAACTTGTGTGTCCCAGCAGTTGAAAGGCAAGCACCTCTTAACCACTTCACCGAACGGAGGATGCCTGACTGCCCACATTAAAAACAAACATTTGCCCAGATACAGATACTGAAATATACTTTCCTACAAGTGACGCATGTACCATAGATACTTCTGGAAACCAAGGGGTGTTCAACAAATGTTCGACTCTGCTAATGGCCACACAAGTGAAGGGTTTGTCATTAATGCAGGTTCTCCAAGTCACATTTTCTGGAACTGCTAAAGTTGTGTCTACGTATATGCAGTGTATGCCAAGTCAACATAGTTTTGATGATGAAATCACCACCATTAAATTCAGTTTAAATATTGATGAAGAACAACAGATAAGTGGGTTATAATCACAGTTTTTACTTGCTGCGTAGATCAACATATAGGTATAGATCATTAGATCATTTATGAGCAAGACTACATGTACCAGTAAATGCATCAATTTAAGACATCACAGACCCCAAGAAAGTATCAAACATGGAACAAACATATTTGTTCTAACAAAACCACATCAGCATATGTAAGTAGGTAACGTCAAAACAAAAAAAAAAAAAAAAAAAACATTTACTAAATTAAAATACTGTTCTGTAAAAGCAGAATCTGCTGAATCATAAATCAGCAAAAATATTTGCAATCTAAACTTAAGACCCAATGTCATTCAGAGTAATGTGAATATCTAGTGTCAACATCTTGCTGAGCAAAAGGAGAGGACTCAAAGGGGTGGGCACCTTAATACTAATGTGAGCATCAGCAACAAACTTCCTGCACTCTGTCCATCCCGCAATCTTGAAACAAAAAGTGTAATAAAATGCATGATATGATAATTATAAAGCCAGGTCTCATCCAGTGATCATTTCAAAACTATACAGTGTAGTTTACGATATGCATAGCAGTAATCACATGAATACACACATTTTTTCCTTTGGCATGTATAATGATATTCACTGCAAGCCTAATGTACATTAGGGCCTTTCACAAAGTGCCCTTAGCGTTAGGCGTAACTACCATAGCAACCAGAAATGAAGGCATGGGTTCCCATAGCAATTACATGCAGGTACAAGTATGAGGGCTTTGTGAAACTTGGCCTACATGTAGGCGTGGATACCTGTTGCGGTATTCAGACATGTATTGATTCTTCTCTTGTACTGAAAATGAGTATGTATACCAAGACCAGTTAAACATGTTAAGGCATTCAGAACATGCTTAATTCTACTGGGAATACAGGGTCTTCCCTATATGTACAAGTTTTTATGCAGTGAACTCATTTAATTTTCAGAATTCACCTAAATCACAGCCCTCAGACTATAGGATGGAGGAAACTGGAAATCAGAGTTACATAAAATATACATACATGTAACAAGCATGTACATATTGTCTTTACGTAAAATGGCATGCTACCACAATTCCTAAACCATTCTGCATACATATTGCAGGTTTTGCACCTACACAATCTGATTTTGAGACAATTTTACACTGGTTTGATTGACCAAATTCAGGACTTCCTGAAATTTACAGCATTCCTGTGTTTTGAACATTGAAAATTACTGGAGAAAACCTCAACAGTTTTTTTCTTTCACCAATAAACGTGAGATATTAAATTTACTCCAAGACATCTACTAGTAACTCTGACAGGCAATTCACCTTGTAAGTTATCCAACACCATTCTCACCATTTACTATTACTTACTGTCAGTAGAATATCAACCTAGAAAAATAATGAAAAGCATGCACTAGTACCACAATGCCACACATACTATCCATTCATGGTACACCTAATACACATAAAATGATGAAAAGCATGCACTAGTACTTGTACCACAATGCCACACATACTATCCATTCATGGTACACCTAATACACATAAAATGATGAAAAGCATGCACTAGTACTTGTACCACAATGCCACACATACTATCCATTCATGGTACATTTAATACACATAAGAAGGCCTACATCTAAAACAGCCTGCAATTTTTGGCATTTACATGGTGCAGAGTAACTACAAAATAGTATGGCAAATATCTTGACTATGACCTCTAATATTCTAAAATACAGAGAGTACCAAACTGTTTGGCTTCTGCTCTGTGTCAGTTGCACATTCCATATTTATTTATAGCAGATATTAAGGCCAATATCAATGCACTCATAAGTTTATTTCATACATGGCTGCAATGATCTGTCTCGCAAATCATTAAGGATGACTGTATACCACACCATGTAAATAACAAAAACTGCATATTTCAATAATAACTGCCAACAAAGAACAATACAAAATAATATCTGTACTTTCCTGCTTGGTGTAGACTTCAGAAAGTCCTAGTTAAATGTATTTCCAGGGCAATCAATGTTGCTCAAAATACAAAAAAAAAAAAAGCTGTGTACAGATATGCATCCAAAACTACTCAATAATCTAAGATTCACCTTCATTAACATGCATATGTATACAATCAGAACAAGGCGAGAACACTGAAAAAAATACCTAAGCACTGAGCAAGAGGAAGTACAACAGAACTGTGCATGTAGAAAAGCTGTCCAATAACATGCGGTCAGAAAGTAAAACCACAAACACTCACCCCATTCAAAAAACACCACATACTCGTGTTCAAAGCCTGAAACAAAACCCTCAATCAATTAATGCACACAGTCAGTTTTGGATTATTCTACAATACACATGCACCGTTTGGCAAGACCCCCCAAAATAACTATATGCACCGTTTGGCAAGACCCCCCAAAATAACTATGTAGATTGTAAATATGCATGCAAAGGTACCTTGACCCAAAGCACTATTTGATAAGACAGATACTTTTTCACAAAGATGATACACTAGAAAGCATATTTAAAAAAAAAAATGGACCAATATATGAGTAATCATTTTAAAAAATCAGGCACATTTTATTCACTTATGCTACTGAGAATGCATCAGTGTCACCCTGCCCCATGAGCATGGCATAAGAAAAATTATGTACAATATGAGTACAGTATGTTTTTATATTTCAGCGTAAAATTTTTGATCACACTGTAAACCGTCTGAACTTTAAAATACATAATTTTAGTATGTAGAAATTTTGCATATACAAATACATGTATAATGTGTGTGTTTATACGTAGTACAATTCATGTAAGGAAAACTGAGTTAAAATGGCCTTCTGTCGTTACAAGAGAACTATTTTCTTCAACACAGAACTACTTACTAAACATTCATGCATTAACAATAACTTTCTTGTGTGTAAAAACTCGTGAAGATTTCACAGATAACTGGCACTTTCAGACAAACAGATTAAATAAATGTAAGATAAAAAGATTCAAACAACTTCATGTAAAGCACTGGATCAAAAATACATTCAACATATACAATGTATGCAGACCAAAGAGGTCTCCCATCATATTATAAATCCCTGTAACTATACAATATAAAATAATATACTTTTTTAATTCAATTTACGAATCTACATTGTGGCATCTCACAAATCCCAAATTAACTTAAAATGTATTCAGCTATTATTATTTAGAAATGTGAGTAATCTCTGTATGTAGAAGTAATAATCAGGGTGTCAAGTACCCATGCACATCAACAGTGATGGTCATATGACCAGTGATGAGATCTTCCCATTTGTTTTGTCATGTAACAGTTAACCAATCCTTTATATGTCCCCTGTGGAGGTTGTGGAATTTGTGCAGTATCTTGGATCTCTGTTCACATGGCGCAATTTGTAACACCACCTTGTACACCACACCAATTTTTGCATATAGGGAATAGAGTTAGTCATACTTCCAAAAGACTATGACAGGCCATTCATACAAACTCAACTAAAATGGGGATTTAGCGTGAAGTTAACCAGCATATGGTCCTGTTGGTGACATCGTACTTTAGAGCAAGACTGGAGGCTAACACAGCAGCTAATCTGGATCAGAATCTGTAGAGTGAATATCACTCACCTCTGATACTGGTTAAATATCTTAGCCACCTAAAAATCTTCTTTCATTTTTGGTAAATGTTATCAGCATATAAGCCTTTAAGAAAGCATGCCTGAGGTAGAGACCATGGATCTCTGACATGATTCAGTCACGACAGCACATGCCTTTGAGCAAAACACATTTACCTTAGTATGACAAACTCTCAGCTTGCATTCAACTGAAACTGCACAGCACGTATCACACAATCTACAGCCTATCTGCTTTCCCACATACACATCTATGCCTTTAACTCGATGCAGAAGTCATTAATAATAACCTAGTGAACATTTGAACATTCATGCAGGGGGACTGCATGGTTTTCTTGTTTTACCATGTTTGTGTCTTTGGTCGAATATCCTCTATAATTGATTGCACTACTTCAGCTGTTGTGGCTTGACCGCCAAGATCTGGTGTTTGAATCTGAAATAAATCATACTTAGATCTATACACTTGCACACAAGAGGATTAATAATTATACAGAAATTAACAAGTCCTACCGTACCTTAAAACTGGAATTTTAATACATATGATCACCAAAAAGGGACTTCTGATTACAGTATTAAATTGCAGATGAGAAATCTGAAATTGTTTACTGACATATGAATGATGCACATGGTAATAACTTTGACAAAAAATTACTAAACACTACAGTTGTTCTTGTACATTTTTTTTATTTTTTGATCTCTGGCCTCTTGTATAAATACATTATTCCATTTGAGAGTTCCAATCATCATGAATCACTACTACTGCTCTCAACAGCCTAAGTTAAACCCCAAGCACTCACTCACTCACTCACTCAACAGGCCTATGGTTAATCACTTACTTGGAGATCACTCAGAACCTTCATGACAGAATCACGAATAAGAGTTGCATGTTTGTTGTGGCTAAAAAAAAGGGAAAAGTATTGTATTAAACATTATTAACTTGTGGAGCCATACAAATGAACATGGGGAATATAACTACAACATGTGCACATAACACATGATTTACCAGAGAATCTATTAAAGACCATCTGCAAATTAAGTTCAGAAAACAAAAAGATGAAAACAAATTACTATGTATAGCACAATAGACAAGTATAACATATTAAAAGACATATTCAATAATAGCAATAAGTGGACTTACATTAACACAGTGACTTTCTTAAAAAAAAGAAGGGAATTTTCTTACCCAAGGTAATTTAATAGATCACAACCTGCCATGAGCATCCCTGTTGGATTTGCCACATTCTTCCCTTTGATTGACTTGCCAGTGTTACGTGTTCCCTAAAAACAGAAACTAGAACTGAGAAGCAGAAGGTGGAACAGGGCAAAACATTACCACAGTCCAAGAAAAGCAAGAAAAGAAAACCATCAACACCTATTAAATTTGGCAAATTGCTTTAGAATGCTCTTATAGCAATGCTAACAATGCTACAGCTACAAACAGAATGCACTGTACATCACAACTGTATAACACTAGGCAAAAAATGTTTTTCGTCAGGTGATTATTTATTTAATTTGTACATCTTACCGCTTCAAAGACTGCATATTCTTTGCCGATGTTCATTCCTGCCACTACCCCAGCTCCCCCAATCAACCCTGCTGCAATGTTTCCTAAAATGTTCCCATACAGGTTGGGCATAACCATGACATCAAATTGCTCAGGGGCAGACACCATCTGAAATGCACAAAAATAATCAATATGATAAAATATCATGTTATATTTTCCTTGAATGATACATTAAATGCCATTTGAATTGGCAGTGAGATATTAACACTATCACTGTGCCAGTATTGTGTAGGCGCATATACATATGTACCTCTGAACAGCCACATTGTTGTTTGGAAGAATAGTCAGCAAACTGACCCATGTACATACAGTGTCACATAAATAACCAGAAAATAAGTTGTCTAAAATTTATTATAGACATTATATCAGCTACATATCAAGCATGCTCCCTATTCTCACTGTATTCACTACTAGCAAATCTGCAGCCTTAAAACTTGGATACATCAATCTCTTGTCATGACACAGGAAGATAACACAGGAAGCAGAAATCATCTCTCATGCCCTGTTTCTGTTATTACACATACATACATGGTAAATGAGCTAAAATTTCACCCATGATTAAGTCACTCATCCCATCTGATTCTGCTGACGAGCAAAACTTTAGGTCTTTCAGCATGTTTCATCACAGCATGAATACTCATTTAAATTAAAGAATGGTTATGCACATAGATCGATGAAGAGATATATAAATGTACGTGTATAAAGCTTAATTCAACGTGTACTATTGACAGAGATGCACACATTTCACCAAAATAACACAAAGGTTTACCTGCATGCTACAGTTATCAATAATCATGTTGGAAAATTCTATTTGAGGATATGCCTCAGACACTATCCTGCAGCATTCCAAAAACAGGCCATCCCCAAGTTTCCTGTAACACAAAAGTATCAACAGCTACTCATTTGTATCTAACCATCAAATATGAACTATATATTGTACACGTTCCTAAACAGAGAGCAGGATTTCTTTTATTTATTTATTTATTTATTTACTTATTTATTCATTTGGTGTTAAACACCATACCCAAATTTTTTACTTACACAAAAGCTGTAAATTTATTGGGTGGAGGAACCAGTGAACCCAAGTAAACCACCAACATTTGCAAAGTGTCAGGCTTACCTGATAAGCAAGCCATCTGAGCTGTTAATAGAGTAGGGATCGGCATTCTCTTAAGTAATAAGTAGGATATATTCTAATTAGAACTGATAACTGATCTGTTAGTGTGGTCACTCCACAGGACTTGAGTGTTCATGGACTAAAAAATGTGAACTGTGCAGCTTAGCGTTTATTAGAGTGAACAATAGTAGACACAGCATAAGTCTTGTTATTAGTCTTGACAAACACAAGTCTCTTACATGATATTAGCTTTATGCACAGCAGTCACCTTCTTGCGATTATGTTTTACCGCATAGTCAAAGGCATATTTGGCAATCTGTTTGGACTTCTCAGCTGTGATTATCTTCAAACTTTCAATTACACCAGGAACATTCTATAGTGAAAAAAAAAGTAATTTAAAAAATTAAAAATGTATTTCAATTGTAATAAGAATTGCTGGTGTACACTAATCAATAATCGAAAGGGCAAATTTTGTTTAACGACATACATAAACATATTTACAACATACACACATTTCCATGACTGTCTATCAATTCTAGAGGGCTCCATGGTTCCTACGTAACAGACAAACAATGCGACAGACAGCATGCTTTACACACATCTTATATTTAGGGAATTAAACTATTACTTGCAGATTTGTGTGCTATTTTTAAGATGTCAGTAAAGTATTTGCCTGTATGAACACACCTCATGTTCTAGGTTGGAGTATTCTCCCTCTGTGTTTTCACGGATCAGTATCACATCAATGTCCTTATGGCGAGTTCGCACACCCGGTATACTCTTACACCATATAACGTTGGCAAACAAATCCAAATTAGTCCTGTAAGTAAACCCAAATCCAAACAACAATATTCACACAATGCTACATATTACACAGATCTTAACAATCTATCACTTGTTAACAATAAATTTAAAGAAGAAAGCATTCCACATTTCATAAACAATAGATCAGTATAATACACTGGAGATTGTTTGTTAAACAAAGACATTCTTAATGAGTGAGTGAGTGAGTGCTTGGGGTTTAACGTCGTACTCAACAATTTTTCAGTCAATATGACGACGAAGGAATCCTTAATGTGTATGTAATGTACCTCCTTGTTGCAGGATGGATTTCCATGGCTCTTTTATCTAGTGCTGCTTCACGAAGACGACTTACTGAAGGCAAGTAAGCCGCCCCGCCCAAGCCATTATGCTGATACAAGTCAACCAGTCATTGCACCATCCCCTTCATGCTAAACGCCAAGTTAGGAAGTTCCTCTTTAAGCCTCAGGTGTAACTCGACCCAGGATTGAACCTGGATCTACTATTCCCTTCTCTTTTTCAAAATGAAAATATTGTGTAGATTTAAATCTGAACTGTACATACCTTAAAGCAACGTTCATGGAACGGGAAGTGAGGTCTGATTCTTTTGTTTCAAGATTCCCTGAAATAAAACATTATATTCCTTTTATTTTACAGACCTGAAATATGTTTTCTGTACAAGATTTCAAACAAGACATAGGTGTTTCAATAATATCTCCATGAAATATCAGATGTGTTATTAAAGTAGTTTAAAGTAAATGCTCATGATTAACAATACAGCTTACAAGTGTATCAGTATTATTACAGAGTAGTTTTTGCTCAGCTAGCTTCCACAGCCGAAGAGCATCATTCAATTTAGGCTGCTCCATGGATTGTGTAAGACCTATTGAACCAGGAGAAACCAACAAGTTTATGTTAATTATGCAGCAGTTACTTGATGAATACATGTCACATGGAAATATAATCTAATATGATTCTAATTAAAGTACACAGAGAAGAGAGATACAACAGATACATACCTTTCAATGCCACACCATTTCGTTTCACAGAAAGTAAGGCATTTCTCATAAATTCTGGATCTGTTGTTTCTGATGTAATTTCAACTACTTCAAAGTTGATAGGTGCACCAGCATACCTGAAACATTTATTATTTCCTTGAGTCATTCATCAATTTTGTTTATATGACTCTATTAATAATAACCAGATTCCTGCAACTACAGTCTCTTGGACTCCACATCTGACAAAGACAGTTTATCAAAGACAAGAAAAAAAAGGGAAATAAAATTGGTAGGGGTTAGCTTGGGGAGCCCAAAATAGGTTGGTATCTCCAAAGTATGCGCATCCAATTAAGACCCTTTTTCCTACAAATTCAATAGCTGGAACTACATGTTGTTCATGTTTAATTTACCTGTAAAAAAACATTACCTGTACACTTCCTGTACATGACCTAAAAGCTCAGGTCCAATGCCATCACCAGGTAACAAAGTTACTGTATGCCTCCCTCCATATTGTGCCTTATGCTGTAATATGTCAAATATACAAGAAGAGAAACATTGAACATTGCAATGTGTTTAAAGTGCCAAGTTCATACATTGTTTTTGGATAATCAACTTACTTCAATTTTTCAAAAAATATTAAACATCACATAGATACAAGCATAAACCTTTATTTTTCCACTGTCTGTCCCACATATTAGTTACATGTGTTCCATCTTTCAATGAGAATGGAATGAAACATGAAGGTCCATTTTGCCAGAACTTTGCCAAGCTTGCTTCTACATCCATATACAGGGAAACATTAATTTATTTTTGTGCATGCAATAACTTTTTTGCTCCATGCTAAATTGAATTTACTTAAAGAAAAATTTCTTACTTAAAAACAGAAATCACAAGATACATGGCATTATCTCAAAATGCATGCTGGCAATTAGACAAATAACTGCAGACTCAGTTTGTTCTGGTATTAAAACGCTATAAAATTCTCAGGCTACTTTCCAATCCCTATCATCTGTACCATACAGATTAGCATGATACATGTACATGTATGTCAGACAAATAACCCTGTTAACTTCACGATAAACATACTTAATCATGGGTAAATATGAATTTAGCAACACTGCATACTTTTGCAGCTAGCATTGAAAACAAAGTGATTAATGCATTGCATGTTAAGGCAACCTAACTTAAATTGGCTTAAATGTACAGAGCATGTCAGTCTGAATTCTCAGGAGTGCATACTACATCTATTTCTTGCCCTCTTTTCTATCAGATAACCTAATGGAAAATAAAGTTGTTTAGCATCATAGCATAAACAGACATATGATAATAATGAAGTTGATCCTCACATATATGTAAAAATGTAAATAGTGTTGAAACCTCCACTTCATTATTATTACTAGTGAACCATGCACAACTATGAATTTTAAGCAGTGTATAAACAGACATGTTACGATATATCTGTATATAATTATACAGATGGGACAAAAAAGCAAAGTGTAAACACACGAGTATCCACTTACTGTTATCTGTTCAGCTGTTGCTAATGATCCATAATGTTGTTTTCCAGAGGAAAAGAATGAGCTGGTCTAAATGGACATGAACAGAGAAAATCAAAACAAAGATTTACTTCTTCTTGATATTTTGTAATGCCATACTCAAGAAGTTTCCAGTTAACTTCACTTTTGCACTGTGGTCTCAATTTATTAGAGTCCCACATCATTTTATCCAGCTGCAATTAATGGCATTAGACCTACATACCGACCATTAATCTTTATCAATACAAGCATTATGAATGGAGTCTAGTACTGAGCTTATCATATAAAGACAATCTACAATTTTGTTTTTGATCATATCTTCGTGTACACTGAACATAGCATAACAATTTGGCTATAAGGTCCAGGCTGATTCTCTATGTTATCTATGTTAAGTCTCGTGCAAATAAAAGACACCAACCTAAAAACCTGCTTTCCACATCCACCGCACCGCCACCATATGTCCCTACTCTCTTTAGAATAGATTTATTACAGCCTCGAAGGCTTCCATAACAAATTATCATGTAAAACAATCCTCACGTGTCCATGAAGATAATACCAAACAAATAGGCAGGATATAATCAGTGTACAATCTAGATGGTATGTATAATATATATCCCATGGACTGTTCAGACAGGTCTACAGTACCCTGTAACTTAGAATTGTTATCCAACTCCAAGCCAGGAAGAGTTGTGTACAAGTCTACTGTAAATGTGTTAAGAAAATTAACAGAAACTCAACATAAAGTTTCCTGCCATCGTATTTTGGGTCACGCTTATAGTTTGCACCAGGGCTGATTGGCTAGAGACGCCGACGTGTTGTTGTTGTCTCTTTTAATCTTTGTTATTATCAACACCGTGTTACCATCAATAAATTAGCAAAACTTGCACATAAGCAGAGACAACGGAATTGAAACGAACGACTGGTTTTCTTTTTTGAAAAATTACCTTTAAACTTTTTTCACATGGAAATGCATGTTTTTCCAGCTTTAATAATCCCCTACTATATCGGATGAATGACCGTGCTGCCGCCATCTTTGATGCTGTTTTCGCCGGTGACAAATCAAGAACGATAACCCTGTAACGAAAGGCGTTTCGGACAGTCCTTTTATATCGCCCTTGTCATGAGTAGTACACTACTCACACTTAGTTCATCGTCGAGTCATCACATTCTTTAAAGCTTATCTTGAATAGAGAGATACCTGTTGCAGAAGATTCTACAAAACTGTGGGTTCTCATATTTTTTTTTCTTTTGTTTTTCCATTTGTAACAATTGTTGGTTATAACAGACCCCATTTATGTATTTTCTTACATCATTGTTATTCCTGGACCGTTAATATCATTAATGTAATGTAGTCAGTATACGCCAATTATATATAGTCCTATTATAGCTTGTACATCGCCCTGGACTTAGTATACGTTACTAGCATGGGCCTACTTGGCCACAGACCCCCATTAGTTTTCCATAAGCGACAATGTTAACGTTTAGCGCTGTAGCTCAGTCCCAAACATTCCGAGGCCAATAAGTTTTGGTGCATACCTGGCCCAGCATGTGAGAAAGAAGCTGTAAAAATCTTGACATAGGTTGACCGTCAAAATCTGGACCTTTCCATGCCGGCAGCTGGGAGGGGTGCCTAGCAACGCCAAGGGGACGTCACTCGCAGCCTCATCACCACCTGTCTCCTTGTGTCCTCTCGCCCAGAATTTCAAACTTTCACCATTAAAACTCATACCTGCCCAAAGCTTAGACAATTTCCATCATTTTGATACTAAGCATGCACCTGTGCACCAAAAACGGCAGGCTGGCAGCAAAAAAAGACTTTACACCCTAAAATACACAGAACTACAATCGTCCCTACTGAAAAACGGAAGTTGTAATGGGGGTCTGTGTCCACTTGCACGGAGCCTCTTAACGTTAAGAGCACGTGACTACCATGGCGACGTAATGTCTATGTGCTGGTTGCCATAGTATTTACGTGTTCTTAACGTGGGGTCAGCCTGTTTGCAACGGAATTACCTTCTCGTTAGATGAACAAATTAGTTAATAAGTGCTCATCGTCGGTCGGTTTTTCGTCGGTTTATATATGTTAAGATCATCTACTCAATCTGAAGTATTCAGGCGTAAGTTCATTCTGTTACATACAAAATATTTTGTCTAGCGTTGGTTGAAAACATTGTATAAAATATTTTACATATCCAAACTTAGCTTGCATATATACTGTATATGCCTAACTTATTTTGCATATTTTCCATTTCAAACAAGAGCCGCCAGCTTAATTCATGAAAAGATGTTGATGAGTCCACATCGCACCGATGAGACTAGAGTTCAGTGCTTGTAGTGATACCCGGGATTAAGATATGAATGCAGCTAGGTATATCTTAATCCCAGACAGATATTAATTTATATTGACTGGATCTATATCTCAATCCCAGGTGATACAGATCTGGATAGGTCTAGCTACACATATGTATCGTCTTAGGTTCAGTTAGTTGAAACTTCTCTGTATTGTTCCGGTCCAATTTTAGAATATTTACCGTCAAAGAAAGTATATTACACATACCATATTCACGATTATTCCGCCTCCGTTTATATCCAGGACACATGTATGCATACACCTTAGCCGCCCCAAATCAAAGGCACACGTACATGTATTTAAACTGAAGCACTCGAATACTTCATTTTAAATACATGTACATGTATATATAGTCATATATTCTGCTAGAAGTTTTTGAATTTAGTATGACAAGTTTGGATTCTGACAAAGCCAAACAGTGGTCTTCTATAGGCTAAATACTCAATATCCTAGAAGTTCAGATGCAATAGCCCCACAGTATTACTCTCGCTATAGGCCTACCAGTCATTGATTATGAAGTGCAAGTATACCATACAGTAGGCGAAAAATAATCCTGGGTATTAGCTGTAAAGTTGCTTGGACTGCTTGGGTCTAATATAACCGAGTGCATGCAGATCAAATACTACTCGTCCTAAAAGTGAAAGTATGTACTATATCTGAGCAAAATTACTGAAGTTAAGGGTACGAGCTGCAAATTTAGCAATGTTTGTTTTTTTTTATGTCGGAGATTGCCTGCATGTTTACGTGTGTGCGTCAGGGTAATTATGATGTGTTTTAAGTTTTTCACGAGTATGAAAAGCGTAAAAAGCCATGTTGACCACTCCCAATAAGTGACAAATTCAGGATGAAATTTTCATTAAGGTACTTATGCTTTCTTCACGGAGACATAATAATTAGGTTCTTTTCTTAACAGTTTTTCCTGAGAAACATGTTACTGTGTTTATAGACAGTAGACATAACATGTTAATGTGTTGTAGAAGTGTTACAGGGCTATTAACGTGGTAAACGTCTTATTTATTTAACATTTGAACATGTTAAAGGCTTTAACACAAGAGTAATTTCTTTTAACACATGAACACAGTAACGGGCTGGTAAACTGTTACAGATATGTGTTAATAACAGCGTTACTTTAATAACACTTTTATCTAGTGTGTAGCTCTTAACATCGGGCTTGAATTTCCTAATGAAGTGGATTTCCACATATGAACACGTTTCGTAATACCCTCAGAAAATAGCTTAAACATGGGTAATATTAAGAATTTAATCACAAAATATTGTACACATGACCAAATGTGTTTATTCCCTTTAAGATGTCGGAAAGAGTCGGTGTTTGTTGTCGGTAAGACGTAAAGACCTGTCCACAGCAATGGTACATATCCGTTTTGCTAAGTTGTAGGATACGTAGGTTTTAGTTTATTTTGTGTGACATGAAATTTAGAATGCTAAATATTGTTTGGTATCTGATGGTTTGTGGTACATGTAAGGTATTATTTCACCATCTCTTCTTTTTAGTAACATGTCAAGAAAGGGCAGTTCATTTTCACTAGTTTCCACAGTGAATTGTCATCGAAGCAGACATTTGTTTAAAGGATTTTACGTCTTCGCCGTTACTGGAATAATCACCTAATTACCGTTTGAATGATTGTTTCACAGAATTTGAAGTTGCAGCACTGAATTCTTAGTTCATAATTTTTATATAATTTGGTTTCTTGCCCAAACTTAATTCCCACAATAGTACCTATTGTTTGGATATAATTTGTTACCTAATGAATTGAAAAGCATTATTTTGTAAAATAAGTTTAGCACTATAGGGGAAAAAGTAAGAAGAGAAGCGTTCACTATTTGGGTTTGGGTAGTGGGATTACCAGTGTGTTAAAGTTTCTATGTGATACGGTGCTGTGTTTAAAGTTTTTTTACATCAAAACGGCAGAAGAAATCTCTCGATCCAGTGTTCACAGGAATATGTATTAAAAAACAACGATCGTCTCTGACACCAGTATTAATATGTTTAATAAATTGTTTCAGTAAAATATCAAGAAGTTCAATCGTATGACATGTTGGGCCAGCAATAATAGGGGCAAATGTAAGACATGACGGATTAAAAGTAGAAATTCACTCGGAATTTCGTTGTTGGGGGGGCTTCTATAATTTATATACATGTATACCTTTATGTTGCCTCAAACCTAGAGCTATCCAGTTGGACGCTAGTTCACATATTGGTATAACAGATGGCATCTAAACTCTTCACCTCGATAAAATCATTTTACATGTCCTTTTCTCCTCATTTCATGTCATATTGCAATACAAGACAGAAACAACCCCATATTTGCATTGACTTCACTCTGGAAATATACTACAGTGGGTTCTAAGGATGTTAATCTCGCGGCATGTCGACATATCTTATAATCTCTTTGATGTACTATTATAGTGGCGGAGACATTTACCGAGAAGCACTTACTGCCTGCCACGCACTCATTAAGACCACCAAACAATGAGAATGAGAGCTAATGATCTCCGTACATAGTTCCAGGCAAAGTCGAGGAAGTATATCTGGGAGATATGGATTGGGTGGAGGCGGAAGTTGGTGTGTGTGTGTGTGTGTCGGGGAAAGGGGGGGTGGGGGGGGAGAAGCCCCAGTAGAAAGGAATACTAATGTACACACGGAAGATTTATAATTGGTCGCATGTGAGAGGATCGCTCAAGTTTCAATCATCTGATTCCCGTCCTATTAATGACTCACTTTGAATCATCATGTATACAGAGGTTGCTTGCATCTGAGAATTTAAGAGCAAAATGTTTGACGTTTTTGCTTATAGCAACCACAGATGTTCGGTCAGTCAGGAATGGGAAGTTTGCTTTTAGCATGCATGTTTAGTTATATGTAGGCTACGCACAAAAATTACATTAGTGATCATGCCAAGATGGTTTTTCCCGAGTATTGCATGTTTATGCCAGCTTAAAAGATTTAAAATAAACTTTTCGACATAAAATGGAAGCAATTAGCGCAGAGTCGCAATAGTTGGGTCATAACAAAGATGTCGATGTTCACATGCATGGCACCAAGTCAAGTTAATGGCCTTTGTTAAAAGATGGGATATGTTGCAGCTAAAAGTAATTTCTTCAGCTTTAAGTTTCTTTTCTCCACGTAAAACTATGTTAATGACTTTATTAAATTCTTCAGTTTTGTTCTCGTTACTGATTCATGCATGTTGTATTGAAATATTCATGCTAATGAGCAAATCAAAAGCGGATCAAGTCGTCGAATAATTCACTATTTCGCTAATCTTATATTAGCAGCAAAATGAGTATTATATCCGTTCACTTCAGAAGGTTTGTATAAACGTGTATGTGCATATTTCTTGCTACAGTCAGAAGATTTATATGTAAACATAGATTATATTAAAGAACTTCAACCTAAACGCTGGATTTTTACTGATATTAAGTTTGGTAGATCTTTAATTTCGTAGTTATGGAAACGCTGGTGCTTTGATAATGCATATAGACACTCACGTCAGGCAGGGGTAAAAAACATACCTTTTTGTACTGTTTAGATGTCGCATAACCTATATATCGTAGTTCTTCGTAAGGAACATTTTCACAGTTTGCATGTACCCTAGTTGTTTCTGACAAACCGAGAACCCAGTTGTTTTCGCTTACATCACTCGAACTCTGTTTTGCCGTTTAGCCATATTAGCCTAATTCACGAGTGATGCATGTTTCCCGGTTCACTAACATGCATGCGCTTCTCATGGTATCGTAACGAATCGAAATTCAATGTTTACTCATGCAGATACCAGGAACGTCCAAACAAAATTACTGTGGCCATTTAGATATCTTTCCACTTCTCTTTCGAAAAAATAAGGTTAAATTATTTGTTGTCTTTTCTTTTAACTAATATGTAAAAGGTAAATGGTTCTCATTGTGGTCTCATATTAAACGCTTTCGATCATATACATAAGCCTATACAGCAGCTTGGTTTAGTTTCATTCAACATTCAAATACATTGACACCGGCAACAATACTGTTATGTTTAATGCTTCTGTTGTTGAACTTATATATTGTGTTTTTCTTCATCTATTATTAGAGGCCTAATCATTGTTGCGCATAGCGTCGTACAAAACCGTGTCGCGATTGCTATGTGGCATGCACATAAACGGCTGAATGTCAATATAGCAAATGACGATGATAAAGAGCAGTTATATTAATATTTAGATATCCTACATTGCGAATGGATTAAATGTATTCCTCATGGACTTTGGTATTCCAGGATATCACTTGAGTATCAGATTCCACTTATCGGACTTGGTTTTGGAAGCCAAAAAAATTGTCAGCCTAGCCTACCATGTATATAAAGCAGACGTGTACCTTAATAGCAAAACACCCAAGCAAAATTCGTTTTCATGTGCGATTTTCAAGTTAATGCCTTTTACTTGATCTTGCTATTCAAAGTTCATGAATACGAGGTAATCCCGTATGTGTTTGTCATCCATTGTGCCGTAAAGAAAAATGTATTCACCACTCTTCTTGATTCTTCATTTTAATTACATCGCAGTTCATTGCACAATTTCTAAGATACTCATATATATGAGATATAAATATCAGATAATACAGTGTGAACTAAGACTGGAATCTATATACGTCACACACACACACACACACACATATATATATATATATATATATATATATATATATATATATATATATATATATATATATATATATATATATATATATATATATATATATATATATATGTAGTCTTTTATATTTTACTCCGGCATAAACCCGGATTCTGCTGGTGGAGTAATGAGCCCTGTCGAACTCTGGTCCCTGATTGTTTAAGTGTGATTGTATATTCATTGTGAGGACAACACAGTTATATGTACATGTACAGATACCTTTAAATCCATAATTTGTTAATTTGTTTGAAAGAATAGAGCGGCTTTGAGTATAAAATATAGGCGTGTAGAGTCCGACATTCTTATGAATCTATGTGTCGAAATAGACATTCTCATACCAGCCGTCAACCAAAATGGACGTTCCAGGTCAATAATCGCTAGGCCATTTCCCAAAATGAAACCATCAAGGAACTAAGAAGTGTATAAAGTGCGAAATTAGGACGGAATCGCAGTTTTTTTTTTAATTTTTGCAGTAATAACTTGTGACGTTCATTGAAATTGTCACATAACAAACATGATGTAACAAATGCTACAAGGCGAGATACGTAGACGACATGTGCAGGACCTTTCCGTATATTTCTATCCAAGTAAGGATAGTGTGCAATGTCAAAAGTGAAACTATCCCTCTTGTAAAGCCTCGGAGACAGAAAACCGTTTTGGCCTGTGTACAAATACAGGTCCAGATAAGATTTACTATCTGGAAAGTCTGTTTCCTTTAAATACAGTTAAGGTAGATATATATCCTCGATAGTCTTTGTATTATGGAAGTGTAAAATGGTCAAAAGATGGAAGCATAGCATAAACTGAGATCAGGTGATCGTTTTTTTTCATACATCGGTTGTTAGCCTGATTGTACATTGGTAAAGCCTAATTCAGAGTAGGCCAAACGGCAAGAGCAGTTAATCATTCTCAGGTCCAATAGTCATCAAGGTGTGTAGCTATCTGCTACCTGGACCATTCTTTGGATGTTCTACTTGCCAATTATCGGAAAGTTTAAGGCTAAAATTGTCCTTATGCTATTATCCCAGCATGAAAATCAAAGGTAGGATGCTTTGGTCTTGTGGGTGACTTATTTCCTGCTATTTCAATTAACACCTGATAAATGCATATCTAACCCTACAATGCCGCAAATGATTTCTTGGTGACAGGAAGTGTTTCCATGGGCGTATGCTGTTGTGGAGACCACAAGTCTATAATCCAAAAACCCGCTGTGACATTAGAAAATGCCTTATATTACTGCATAAAGACACCATATAGGAGAAGTATCAGCCACGCGTTTCCTTGAGAATTCCAACGTGTGTTATTGATAAAACACTAGCCTCACAGTCACAAGCTTTATCCCTCGAACCTCACTAGTATAGTCTTAAACATAACTCTGATTTTAGGGCATGATAATACGACATCATCTACACCATGTCTCATGTTGTTTAATGTGAAGACAGCCCGACATATTAAATAATTCCAGATCACTGATCACCTAAACACGCATAAGCCATGGTGTTAGGAACCTTTTAAGAATTTAAAAGTACTCTTGGAATAAATCAGATATCAAAAAGTTGGATTTTCCGGTTACATGTAAAAATTTGCCAGCTATCACACTGTCATCACTGCTGTGGTTTGACCATCCCTACTGTAGTCTTTCTAAATTTATATCACATTACTATCTGATTGCTAATTACAGCAGATATATGCCTACCAATAATCTACCCCCAGCAGGCACAGAATTTAGCAAAGCTAGTTGGAGTAAGATGTCGTGTAAATGCCGCATGGATACACATGGTCAGTGTCGTCTAGGTATAGGCGAGGCTTAGCAGTATCGATTAATACCATTGCATATCCTTATCATAGGTATCGATGGCTCAGAACCATCTTAGGTTTTGTTAAAATCCCAAAACAGGTAACAAAACGAGGACATATGTGGATTAAACACCTCTTTGTTAATAAACATGATGCTTCGTATTGGTTATTATTTATTTGATTGGTGTTTTACGCCGTACTCAAGAATATTTCATTGTTACGACTGTTGGTTATTACGCTATTGTCATGCTGCTAATAAGGTCAAGAGTATATATACATTCGATGATTAAATTGTTATGGATGACACATCTCCAATAACAAAAGATGGATTAAAACATTACAAAGAGAACTTGTCAGCGACACTTCCGGCACGATCCCCTGTTATCTTAAACTAATAAATTGCATTTGTCATACGCCAATACAGAAATTATTACCACGAATTATGATTCGAATTATGAAACGGTGTAGCCTCTATGTAACTTGATAGTAGTGTTTCAAGTAGGGATTGCCTGGCAAGGTGAATACTACATGTATACGACATTTTACCTAAAATTTGGCCTATAAATGCACCTTCAGAATCAGCCTTAAAATGGAGCATCATTTCAACACTTATAAGTTTCTGCCAAATTACACACCCCCCCCCCACTCCCCAAAGAAAGACCCCACTTAAATTGACTTAAAAGGTAGAAAAAAGTCAATTATCAATGAAGTAAAATGTGAAAAAATTCTTAAATTTAGAGACAATGCCTGTGGCGATAAATATCAAAATGTCGGACTTCACTTACAATGTATACCTACACATGTCAAAATAATCTTCTAGCTAGACGAAACTAAAGAGGTACCATGTCTAGGCAAACGTCTGCTGTATGCATGCGTTGGACAGAGTACTGATAACACAAGATATGCCTTTTAGTCTTAACAGTGACAGTCCAATGTTTCAGTACACGTCTGGCTTAAATACTGAAGAAATTTTCAATAAAAAACAAGAAGATATCATACATGCGGTTGTTGTTACCGATATGGTGAATACTACACAATTTATCAAACTACACATTTAACCAGATAATGTACGACAATTTCACGTCTATTGAAAAGGGAAGGTATAACCACTATATGCTTGGTTTCCAGAAATAGATTTTCCAACGGCATTATCACCTTTTAACGTATATGTTAACTTTGTTCCTGTATATTTAGTGTTTCCACGTCCACCGTCAGAGGATGGTCGATTTTCAACAACCCGACTCAATATATTAACAAACCATACTTCAGCCAATTATGCCTTTTCTTTAACTTTTATAAAAAAAATTCTAGTTCTGAAATAAGTGATATGATTACGCCATACCAGTGTGATCGAAGGACGCCTCGACCAAAAGCTTGTATATAAACTCGCCTTTGAAATTCTTTAACGTCCGTCATCTAAGCTGGCGGTGTACGGGCCTACACATGTAACAAAAAGACACTGATTAGTATGTGTATCGACGCGTGCTACGCTCATACCGTTGAGGTACGATGAAAGACATCATATACCTTTCAACTAGAACTTCTTTCAACAGATTGTCCTTGTGGAGAGAAATATTAAATACCTTGTCAGCAGCTTTCTGCTGACCGAGAGACATAATAAGAAAATTCCACATAGCGCATACTGGTATCTTACATGTCATTTGTCATGGCGACTAACACCGTGATAAACCTTACCTGGATAGTCATAGCTTTATGATATTAGGGGATAACACACCGATCCTTTGATGTCGTGTAGCACCTGTAAACTTGATGAGAGTACAGGCTGCTGCATACATGATGCCATGACCAGGATTTCAATTTTTTCGCTTAATGTATATTTAATGTGTACTAATTTTGTGGTCAGCGCAGACTTCAATCCAATCAAAAACATCGTGGAAGGTTGTATAATAAATGATTGTGATAACTTCCCAACTGGATCTTGTGATATATCTCTATAATTCCCTTTTTTCTGATGTAGACGACTTGGTATCACATATTGACACCAAAGCTTCAACCCCGACCTTCATAGCCCACTGGTAAACAATTAAAGGGCATTCTAAGTTGAAAAGCGCAAGAATCTACCTAAATAGCAGTTCCGAAGGATTGCGTAAGAAATGATGTACATGAAGTAAATAAAGCTGGTAACAAGACACAGCCATCAGGTTTCAGTGATGAAGGGAAAACAATCGATATTCTATAGGCATGACTCCCTGTTCAAAACTGCCAGTAGTTAAAAAGTTACAGTAACGGACTGACGTTAAACGAGATAAATTGCTGAATTTTTTTTCTTAATCTCTTTTACTCACGGACCTTTTTTATTCTTGTTTAACGCTACACTCAAGAATTTTTCTCCTACCCGATAGCAGTCAGTTTTATGAATGAAGGAAACCTGGGCACCCTGGGTGTTGCTTTCGGTTATACATGCTATAACAACACTAAAGCATATCAACATAAGTAACGCGAGATTTAAACAGTTCAAGCAAAATCTTTATATGTATATAATATAATAAATAACACGTGTTTACATAACAAATCCGAATTATTTGACATTAGAAAGGGTGTTCTGATAAATCCGATATTGTTTTTAAGGAATCTTTGACTATCGGTGGCTCAACCAAAATCCGAGTGTTTCCACCGGTCTGTGTTGTAACGCGAGTACTGCAAGTGGTGCGTTCCAGGAACTGCAAAAAGTCTTCTTTACTCCCAATGAAATCATCTTCGTCATTGCTTGCATCTCTGTCACGGGATTTACACCGAGTAGAATAGTACATCTTGAGCAACTCTTCTCTTATGCTTCTATTCATCCATCCGTACAAAAACGGATTAACTGCAAAACGAAGAATATCCCAGCCACAAAAGCCCGAGTTCAAGAGAGGGGATATGTTCAATGTCGTACAAAGTGCCACACAAGTTCATGGTATAATAGGGACCCCACAAGACCAGATACGTGCCAAATAAAAGCATCAGCGTCCTAAGAGCCTTGAACTGTCCGTTTGATTTCCTATGGGCAGTCTCTTGCACCACTACAGTTGTATTTGATGACGATTCACCTAAGACATTCGTTTTTCCCTGGGTATTCTCACATTGCTTTTGCTCAACGTTAGTTTTGTGATGGATTCAGAAACGGGTGGATTTGCAGTCTGGTAGCATGGGCCACTTTGAACACCCCTATGTACATGATAAGTAAACTGATACCAGGTAATGCGTAGCAAAACGTAAAAAACAATAGATATATATGTTTCTGAACCGTTTCCGAAGTCCCATGTGTAGGTGCAGTACTTTGTCTTTTCTACACCATTCTCCCCACCCCAAGGAAGTAGCGACAATGCTGCAAACAACACACTTTGCATCCATATCAAAGCAACCACAGTGTATGCTTTGCAAGGGGTGACATGCGCGGCATAATGCATTGGTCGTTTTATGGAATAAAACCTTTCAACACTTATCACGCTTAAGCTGAGGATCGAGGCAAATGAGAAAAACGAAGTGAGAAAGGCATGACAGGTACACAGTCCGTCTCCAAATGACCATCTGTTGATAATGAACGACCCAGCTGACATTGGGAGTACAAACACTGAACCAAGCAAGTCCATCAGACACAAATTTATCACGAAAACGTTTGTTAAGGAATTCCTCAGTTGGGGTGTGCGAATAATCGCTGTCAGAACAAGCGCATTGGATATAACAGCGGTTACGTTGACTATTGCCATTAACATAGTTCCCACTGTCTTTTCTGCGTATGTATCATTTGTTATTTCACCGCTGATGTTCAGCCGCTGGATCTCTTCCATGATTTAAACTGGCTTCCGGCAGACCATTCCACACGATGCAGTCAGTTCTGACAAAGTTTCTTAGACGCAGATTCCATATCCATTCAAGCTGACATGTACAGTCTAAATATGGTCACTCGCCCGATTTCTGGAAACTCGACTGAGCTGTCTCGAGAATGCCGGAATGTCAACTACTCTCCATCCTTTGGTTCATTGATTATGAAGGTGCTGTAAAATATAGGCTGAGCCACCTGGGCGAGTTCATTATTTGCCGTTTTTCCCTCCGTTACCTTGGAGACAGAATACTGCATTCGCCGATTTTCCTCACCGCCTGAGAGTGAACCATCTGTCAGATTTGTGAAGATTTCTTTCTGCTCAATTCTAAAAATTATTTGATGAGGGTTGGCATATTCTGACAGGTTAGTAAATCAAACTGAAGTGTCAAGTTGCTTTTCTAACTGCATTCATATGGCTATGCACCAACTTTTACAATGGAACAGCATCGAAGGCAAATAAAAACCTCCTCTCAAGATTTATACCATTTTCCATAGAAAATTATAAGATCTGCGCTGTTGATGTTGATTAGTACACACACACACACACACGCACGCACACACACATATATGCCATATATGCATGGAATTTCTGAACCAAATGAATCATAATCATCGATGGACTTTATGCAACCGGTATATAATTACGGAATCCCTACCCAGTTTTGCAGCATGTATTATTAATGCCCATCATATGTATTACATAAAAGCATTCCGCTGCTATATTTTGATGACCCTGACCCAAACGGAATTTCTTCCCGAATTGGATAGGTATAAATAGTCAGCAGCAGAATGTAACTAGTGTTAATGAAATATACATTCAGCGAAGAGAAATGGGGAAAATGTGATACTGTCAAGACTTAATAATAATGTTGACAAATATACGACCAGGAAAACAGAAAAGCATATATTACGGCCAGATTGTTAAAGTTAACCATCTTGCTTATAACTTCATCCAAGAAAAGTTACGATATTCACAGTAGTGGTTAAAGGAATAGTCTGGGGAATCTGCCACCCAGAGAGACCAGCGTTTTGTGAATGCAAAATGGACTATGCACATGTACATGTAGTTATACTTCGGTTTTATATAAGTTATACCTTGACGACTTTTGTCACTATCCAGACAAAAACGCATGGGAACAAACGGGTTTTTATAAACGGCATGGATGGGAAACCGAACGTAACTGAAATTTAAATTATCATAACCTGGTGACAATATTATGCCTACAAACAATGACAAGAACTATAACTGTGAAGATTTTGAAAAACAAGCATTATGAAATGATATTTGCATACTATAAATTTAATATATATTGGAGGACAAGTTCAGATGTCAAACCATATACTGTGTCGTGACTTGCACAGACTCCAGCATAACACTTGCGCTGACCAACATGTAAGCGCCTTTATACACCAGAAACAGACAGATTCGAAAACTAACGGTTTTTCCTTTCCATATCCTAACACAAATTCGCAAGTAGTTCATGCGATGTCGTCTTGACTCAAAACCCTCGTCAAGTGAATGAACTATTTTGAAAGATAAGGCCCGTTCAAAAGCTTGAACAAGTGGTCTTACCAGCAGCAGACAGGGTAATTTACAGAGCTACTTGTCTCAGTTAAATTACATCAAAACGTATGCAAATTAGGGCGAAAGGTAAATTAATATCTTCATAAAACTAGGGATGGCAAATCTAACTGATAAATCTGTCAGGGATAAATCTAACTGATAAATCTGTCAGGGATAAATCTAACTGATATAACTATCAGAAACAAATCTAACTGATAATTGGGACAAATCTGATTTACACGTCTGTTTTAATGCTATTGTGCGTTACATGTGATAACATTACAGCATTTCTAATGCTGTAATTAATAATGAGTAATCACCGCATCTTTTTACCTAATTCTACTTGAGCCATGGTGCTAGATGTTCAGCATGGTCGGAATTTCCAACACCACAGGTACCTTGTCTGGCTGGTATTATTTGTTGTCGTTTCAGGAGCAATAATACAGGGCGCTTATGTACATGAGAAACATGGTGCTGTTTACGTGGACGAATTAACACATGTATATTAGCACAAGGTCCACGTATGATAATAAAGGCCTATAATGAAAGGTTCTATTTATACGGTTGGACAATGACAATTTCCTCTCGCAAACTATCAACTCACAGTTGAATTATTTTTCAGCTGACTCGTTTCACCGTGAGACTGTAGGAAGTATAAAGCAAGAAAAGTATAAAATTATCTCAGTTATGTTTTTATTGGAACTCTTTAAAAGTAGATTTAAATGTTTGATGTTTACACACGCTCTGGCATACACTACAGTGGCTGGTACCAGCACGGGTCACATTGACCCAAGGGCCTCTTACCAATGCGGTCGCTTTGAGTTCAGCTCCGCTTAATGCTGGTTTCCTCTCCGGCCGTACGTAGGGCGGTCCTCCAGCAACCTGTGGATGGTCGTGGGTTTCTCCGGATTCTGCTCGGTTTCCTCCCACAATGCATAATGCTGGCCGCCGTCGTATGATTGAAATAGCCTTGAGTACGGTGTAAGACACCAATCAAATAGATAAATAAAGCATATATAGGGCTTTCTGTTATATTACTATTCATAAGTGTATAGTTAACAATATTGAAATTAAAGGCATCTCTCTAGCCACACAAAAGACGCGAGAAGAAACCCTGTTCTTTTTTTTACATAAATTTACACATCCAGAAAAGATGTGCTATATCTGTGGATCCACTATGTATCTTTTCTTCACTGCTTCGTAAATATAATGATTTTGTACCGTCAAAGCTCTTCTTAATGAAACTTTTGGTGAAAGCAAAGGAGCGGGCTTTATAAAATTCATTGTTTTTTGTTTAATATATTCTCCATATAATCGTATTTTTATGTGAATAAATAAACATTGATACATTGCATTGCTGCATTTCACCTAGATGTTATTAATCATAAACCCTAAATCAATCAGTAAAGTTCTATGAACCTGGCAACATCCCACTAAGGACAGCCTGGATAGGGCATCGAATTAAAAATGCATCGAGAGCTTTGACATTTATAATAGGATGTCCTTTCATTAATCAACTTACCATAGGCGCTGGTTTAAATCATTATGGGTCATTGTAGTGTAGAGAGTAGAGAAATCCCATGTGGATACATTCGTTTACTGCACAGACCCCTTAAAATCTAGTTCTTTGGTCAATGTCTTGGAATAGTTTAGTATCCACATGTGCTGTACATCGGCCTTTTTCGGATAAATGAACAGCACCTTTCCCAAAATGTTTACACTTCCTGAAGAGCTTTTGTTAACAACGTGTTCAGGGCCTTTCAAATCTTTATGTTTAAGTGTTTTACAAATACTTTGTAAAAATATGTTTTGCACATAAAAGTTATGTTGTTTGATGCTGTGTCAGTCTGGACCATAACATATTTCTGATGGAACTTCAAGGATGTTTTGTATATATAGGCCGTATTTCACGTGTGACCATAGGCAAAGCATCACTGTCGTCGCTGCTCTGTAACTTTTATGCTCCATATGCTGTAGTCTTTATATGTCTAGTACAGAAGCAGTAACACATTAATGACTTTTTCACCCGCGTTCATTACTAAACCTATTGGTCCTCATGCAAATTAATCCTTCTCGGCTCCCTATACTTAGGATAATTCATTATTAATGTTTTGAGTTCTTTATTTTTAAAAACGTCCAGGTTACCGGTAAAACATTTCGGATGATTCACAAAAACAGTTTTTAATATACATGTGCTCATCTATCGAAAACTCTTCGATGGTTTGACAGCCGTTAAGAATTTTACCAGACAGTACAAGGAATAAATGAAACAACGGACAAGTAATTAGGTACTGCTTCGGCAACTTCAGCATCGTTCAAAATCCTTCGGATGTTTATTATACTGATTCATATAACAAAGTATTGAAGCTTGAGTTTGAATTTCTCTTGGACTGTTTCACTTGGCTGGATTGACCGACAAACCGTGAACCAAGACGGACGTTTCAGTTCAATAATCACAATGCCAATTCCCAAAACGATCTTTATCACACACCACCAAAACACTAAGAAAGTGCGAAATTAGGACTGTATGCAAAGAAGCAGTCAGCAGTTTCATATGATGTTGAAAGTATGCAAGGAATATTCTAGACGAACGAGTGGAATCAGTATTAAAATTAACAACTAGCATATAAGTTGTTAATAATCAACATATGTCTCTCAGATTGCGACTGTTCAAATATCCAACGTGACGATCTAATGCAGCAAGATGAACCTGTTTCCCCTAGTTCGTGTTAAGCGAAATAAGACACAATTACGAAGCAGAGTGCCAGAGATTCTGGAAGCAACAAAAATTATATTCACTATAATGTCTGCGAGAAAGGAAACCGTTTTTGTCTTTCTATATATACAAGTTCAGGTAAGATCTACCCTCTGGAGAGTCTGTATTTTCCATTACATTCAGCGAAAGTGGATATACTATATCTTTCTCAGCCGTTGCTATATAGGGATTGTTCAAATCTAGCAGATCATCAATGTACGACTTAGTGAATGAGCAAGATCGGGCCTGGTGAGGATTAATATTATGTCTGTATAGAGCCGTATTCATAGTATGGGTCAGTCAAAATGGAGGCACAACTGATAGCCATGTACATGTATACCTATATACACTGTTGATATATGGTTTCTTCAAATTTCACGTCACCGCATCTTTTTACCTAATTTTGCCATGGTGCTAGATGTTCAACATGGTCGGAATTTCCAACACCACAGGTACCTTGTCTGGCTGGTATTATTTGTTGTCGTTTCAGGGGCGACAATACATATGTATATGAGATACATTGTGCTGTTTACTTGGAAGAATTAACATATGTGTATTAGCACAAGGCCGACATTTTGTATACACTGTTGATATATGGTTTCCTCGAATTTCACATACATGTTATTAATGAGAAATTCAAGCACCTCGGAAATTGAACAACGAAACATCCCAAGGGGAAGCCTTGTATGTAGTTGAACTGAAGAAGGCTTTTTTTTCATTTGACGTCAGTGTAGCGGTGACCATTTTTTTTAACACGGAAAAATTAGAGATGAAATTGTATCAAATGCCTTTGTCAGCAATAGTAGTATAACTTGAGCCTCAAGTTCTTTCGTGGAACGTTTGAAGTTTTAAGAATCCACAAACAGTTGGCGCCTGACTTTTTTTTTTTTTTGAATTCCAAAACAGGACTAGTACATTTTGTAGTTCCTTCGCTAATAGAGAATAGATACAGGCTTGTTGGTAAAACTTTTTCACCTCACAACATAACGAACTTAAGCATTTTGGGAATCCAGTCATGTGGTGATATATAGGTGTGAGGGGAAGGTACACGGATAAACTCGAACTACGGATAAATGTTTTGGAATAGTTCCTCCGTCATAGACTATATAGAATATATTTATGTTGGAGCATGTGTTGTAGTGGTATTAGCTCTTCTACAACAACTTGATAGTTATATTTCTGGCAGTCAAATATAATGTCGGTGAACTGTAGTGCATGTGATCATGAATGTTAAACATTCACCAACCATGGCTGCGGTATTTCCAAAGAGTGTTGTTAGTTTAAGATGTGCACAACGGTTGATCTTACGCGCTTGTATGCAACATTAACAACGGCTTTCAAGTTTTCTTTTAATCCAAGGAAACACCGAACCTAACTGTAACATTCAAAATTGCTCCCTGTTTTTTCGAGTTCTGAAGACGATTCCTTGCTAGATGTATGCTTTAAATCAATTATTTTACTGATGTAGTTATCCCATTCAGCCATGGCCAGGATGAGCAAAATTTTGCAGTATTAAATTTTGCAGTGTATATTTTACCTACTGCTTTGTCGAGGTCGTGTACTCTAAGCTGTGATTCCTGAATTGTCTTCCCAACATACTATTGACGACGACCGTGTGGCTGTTTGCACAGATTGATCGCATCTTTTTGAGAATTATATCAATGTTAGAAAAAATCCTACTAGTTACATATTTACGAGTTATTTAGATTCTAACAATTTTACATGTTCTAATCAATATGTATTTATATAGCCTATTTCACTACATCGCATGCTGCATGCTCACTATTTGTCATACAGGTTAAATCCAAAGATATCAAAAAGTTTCTGTTTTGTTTTTTCTTTCTTTATTTCTAGATGTATTGAAGGCCTTTCAATAAGTCTAGAAATAGACAGGGTTTTTTTTTTTAAATTGCATAAACTTTCACTTCATGGTTGTAATACTAATGCAAACGCTTATTTCAGAGTTGGCTTACCGATAATCTTTCCATTTTCCAGATGACATAATTGTTTATTCCAACGATAGTGGAGACAGTGTGATAAACGTTACGTCAATTGAAACATATTTCGCCTAAACAACTGGGTTCCAAGCAAGCAGAGTAAAAAACGCATCGTCTCTGCGTGCTGTTATAAGCCCCAGTGCCTTTGAACTACCTTTTTACATTGCAAGCACAGCGGAGAACAGAACAGTGACGTGATTCACAGAAAATAACATTTGGACCAACTCCTTTTAGGCGGATATATCTTTAATATTGAGGCCATTGAAGATATATGAATGGTTACATTGTAATCTTTTATCATTAAAACTTACAGAGACTAAATTTTACCTTGTGTAGCCTCAAATATTCGAGTATCTGTATTTTCAGAAACGTTTTTCTATGGGACTAATATCGAACGTTTTTTTAGGTATTTCAGTACAAAAAAAACAGGTCGTTTAACATGAAAAAACGATCAGAAACGACAGAGAGTAGCTGCTTAGAACAGTAAAACGCTAAATATGGTGCCGTAAGTATAGGTTTGACTGTAAATACAGTGGTAACCCTCAAAAAATGAAGCATAGGCGATACAAAATTCGGTATATTTGTTTTATTTTAACCTTTTTAGGGATGACTGTATAGATGCTTTTATATAAAAGATAAGTACGTCAGTGTTTGTACATGTGCGTGCGTCAAACATATGTCTACATATGAATGTAAATATCCATCTAACAATATTTGACAAGGTCAGGTCTATTAGGCCACAGCATGCAGCAATTCATTGTAGAAGTATACAGCTAGACTTATATATATATAAGCCTAGCCGAGTTGACCATCTGCATTTTCTTTCATCTGCATGCAATTTGAGGTAAAGGTGAGAAAGTGACTATGGGTAAATTGGTAATCTAGTGTCCTTCATCTTGCCACTTAGCGTTCTGTTTGCCAAGATAAAATCAGAATTACCAGATATAAAATTTCCCGACACGGACGCACGCACACACACACACACACACACACACACATGTATAATTAAAGGCGTACAACACAGAGTGCAAAACCAGAGCAACGATGACTATGTGATAGCTGGCAAATGAATTTTCATGTAAACGCATAAATCGTAGCAACTTATACACCCTCAACATATAAACGGACTAGACCATGAGGATGCTTCGTCCACAAGCAGAATCCTGCTGTATGCACGAATACAATATATTTAAGGACATAAGAGTAAAACCAGAGCAGCAACGACAGCGTGATAACTGGCAAATGGTCACACGTAACCGGTAAAATACAACCTCTTGTCAATTTACCTCAGCCAGGGTTTCATTATGAATGTTCTGACAACTACACTGGAATGACCTAGAGTCGTAAACTGGTCATGGCCTGCATTACCTGTATCTGTGCAGGAATATAGCCTATAGCAATATAAGCCGTCCTTTTTATGTGAACTGTGGTTATCATCAGGTACTTTCATATAGATTGGCTTCCGATCAGTTGTAGCTTGCGATATCGATTTTGATTCTCGGATTTGGACGTAGATTGAATTGCATTTAATGAAACGAAAGATACGCTAATGGCAAAGGTAAGGATGCATAACATACTGTCAAAGTAATAGCGAAATCGTTGTAATTAGTCAGGTTTTTATTCTGCTTATTTGTGGCAATGCGAAGAGTAAAATTTCACGTAAAAACAGCAGTGATGTGCAGAACCGTCACACCTAGCGCACAGATAATGTTCTCTCTTTATATTTTCACACGACTTTAAGTAATCCTGCAAATACAAATCACTTCTGATTTTATGTGCTTTTACATGTGATGCACACAGTTTCATTGCAATATTGGAAAGATTTGAAATGACGGAATAAATGGCGACAAATTTATGATCTTTTGCTTAAAATTGCCAGAGGCCGGACATTCACACTATTATTATTGTCAAGTGTATTTTATGATTTGATCCTTAGCATTCTAACTCGCAACAAATCATATGGTGAAACCCTGTAGCTTGCTGATGGCGTCGTGGCCACCATCACTTTCTCCAATACAATCAAGGTCATGTTCTGATAATATAGTTTGATGGAATTCGTCTGAACCATGACTGCGATCTGTCATCCTGTCGATATATCAGTAAGTCTTTTTACGTGACTATACAACAAAACCCGCTCCCATGCTACACCAAAAGAAAGTTACAATGTGACACGAAAATATCATTTACCTAAAGATGTATAGATGACAGAATCTACAGTTAATCTACTGAATGGTTTAACATAGGAAATGTATTTTGATGATCTTAACAGTTCCACTTTATTCAAGTCAACATCATGAGGATTGTGCTGAATGATGGACAAACAAGTGGTTTACTCTGATACACACCTTCAGCTTTATGTATGGCTGAAGTGTCCACAGCATTTAATCCTGTGTCATTTCATATTGCTTCGTTTGCACAGGAAGCGAAAATGACGAATTTCGCCATTGTGAGAGTCCTAGTCGTCCGGCGGAGTGTAAGTACGGCCTCTTTATAGTCAGGCCGGAAGTATTTCCAGTGGAACTTTAGTATGGGCGCTATTATCCTTTCCAACGCGTCGAAACGCTCGACCAGCTGAAGGTTCGTGGATATCGATCGACAGAAATGACTGAACGCACCAAGTGAAAACCTGAGCTTGAAGTAATGACCCAATCAACTGGTAGGATTTAGAGAATCAAAGATTATCAGGAAATTTTCGTATGGATTGATATGAGTTGTTTTAGAGTAATGCGCAAAAGGAACTCTTTGTGCTGGTTATGTGCATACAATCTCTGGTCCCGTCTTTCCTGTCTTTAGAACCTCCCATAATTGCCATGCCTTCTGTACTTCGATCGAAATCGAGATCGACTTTGCTTTTGTAACCCATCAAGAGGTAGGTCATCATTTTACCCTTTCCTTTGATGAGAGTCATCCCTCTCGGTTTTAACAAAAACTCGGATGATCCAAGTTGTCTGAAATAAAAAAAATCGTCATTTCAGTATTGTCATATACAATATTATACAATTATACAATATGTCCTTTTAAAAAGGATATTACATTTGCCATTGCGATAATTTTAGGCAGACTGGATAGGTGTCGAGTAACTACTAAAATATTATACATTTCCCAGTTCAGGGATATTTCTTTTGATCTATCATATCGCCGTGTGTCATGTATCAAATATGTAATACATGTAAGTGTATTTTTACTATTTTCGAATTTCATTATTATATATTGTTTACGTTATTAAATATTATTAACTCAAAATTTATTGAAAATAATAATTTTTCAGAGGACAGCATTAACCTTACAGGTAAGTGGTTTTGCTGACGTGAACTCTGCCGGGTACCCCATGGCTTTCCATCCTGGACGCCGTGTTCACAGTGTCGCCGAATAAACAATACCTGGGCATTTTCTGACCAACAACACCAGCTACAACAGGACCAGTATGGATGCCAACACGGATCTAAGATGATGGTGAGAAAGGGGAGTATAATTCAGTTTTATAGATCAAGTGATATTCACACGCATATAGCCATGATCCGGAAAGAGTGTCGTCTCTTCTTAGTTCGGAAGATGTTTCCGGTGTATGTTAACATTTAAAATCGCTATTTCCAGAGGCTACCATCGTTGTTTTTATTTTAATATTTTTTATGTAATAGAGTTTCATATGGACATACATAATTGCAGATTCACTTAGAGCGGAAAAAACACAACTGTTCACTGCAGCATACTCCATGTATATTCTGCAGTTCAATATACTTCACCAATATACTTTATTTAAATCTAAAACGTCACAACTAACATTTGTATGCCACACATTTGGGTAATAAAGAGACGTTATCCAACAACATATACACACCTGTACGGGTTGCTTGGTATTTGGACTAAGAACATGTCCGGCAGATGAAACCATGTCTAGACCCGTTCTCGCTATCCTGGGAGCGTGTTCAGGTGTTTTCTCCGGTACGCCACTTACAACCATGTAGGCATCTCCTATGGTTTCCACCTGTGGGAAATATCGACGTTATAAACACAAAACTTTTCGTGTTCTAAAACATAGCGTATTTACATGTATAAAGCCATATCCATTAATTACATTCGTATCCAGGAATGTTTCGCTTACCACAGTCAGTTTTAATCATGGATAAAGGAAACCACGACACTAACATATCCTTGATCAGTGAGATCTAGTGTTCGGATCCAGCTCTCGGTTGCGACTTTAAGCAAAAAAGGTTTGCCATGTACTTGTCAAAGGTCGGTGGTTTATTCCGCGCAATACGGATTAATCCATGCACCCATAGACCTGTAAACGCCGTCATACAAGCGAAAGTTCTTCAGCACAGCGATAAATACAATCAAATAAGTAAATAAATAATGTTCTGGAATAATACGGGGCTGCGCATGCAACAAATTAGTGTTTAACTTCTTTGAGTTAAATGGATACAAGCTTAAAAAGCTGGAATATTCCGGTTTTTATATAATGAATAGTTAGGTTGTTCATGCCGTGCCATACCCGTCAGTACAAATCAAACCCAGTCAAGGGATTTGTGTGACATGCACGTGGATCTGTTAGGCGTGCATTTCTTAATTTTGTGTTTAAACTTTAAACACCAATTTCATACAATTGACGGATTCAATCACGATTAAAATTGTCTTTTTATCGTTTTGGACATTATTATGCTGGAACTAGGTACAAGAGATTTATGGTACGAAATTTTTGGTGTTTTCCAATCAGTGATTGCAGAATGACACATATCTCACAGGTCGAACAAGGGAGACAATTACCCCACCTATCGCGTAAAATATCCCTGGTTGTTTTCAGTACACATATTTTTCCGTCATTAAACTGTGTTCCATGATGAAATTTACTTTTCGTATGCCACTGACTTTGAGTTCATATTGTAATGGTCCTATGGTGATCACAAATCTGTAGTTTAATAAATGGTTTAATGATAAAAGAAAACCGCTTACTTTATACACATTGTGTGTTGATGTAAGATCATCAAATTTTTCAAAAAGATCATTCAGAACTCCGACAATATCCATTGGTTCGCATTCCGCAGACATCGTTGTAAATGAAACAATGTCACTAAAAAGAACGGACGCCTCCTCAAACTTTTCTGAAATAAAAACAAGTATAAAAAGATATATAAATGTATACTATTGTACGGAAAGTGCAATTGCTAAAACATCAAACATAGACATTTAGAAAGAGAAAACAGGAAGGTAAGTGACACGCAATACGCTGTGGTTAAAGTCCTTTGAAGCGAATTGTGAAAGCAAAAAGGAGCATTTGAGGTGTAAGCGAGTAAGAGGAGAAAGTGAAAGCAGAAAATAAGTAAATGACATAAATGAACCAGCATATATCCTCGCAACTGGGTGTAGCGTGTAGCGAAATAATAAAGGACATATGTGCGTAGAGCATATAATTAGTGACTGGCGACTATGTGATCAATCAATACACACCTTCCCTTGTGTATAAATTTTTTCTTTGTGATTGTATTAAATATTGTTTTCTGAGGTTAACGGCAGAAAAGATTGGTGGTAGATATATGTAGAACTATGTACATATATTTGGACATCAAGAAGTAATGATCTGGTGAGTATGCGGTATGCATGAATTTATTCCCGTCGACTTATAAGATATAAATCTGTGAACACAGCTTCTTCTAAAACCTTTAAGAAGCTAGTCAGCTAGATTGTAACCTGAACGCTCAATGCGCCCAGTGATTCGTTCACACCTAAGGCAATAAGGCATGATAACGAAACTGAAATATTTAAAACAGAATACATTCGGCACTTTTGATATATTTTTGTACACTTTTGAGTACTTTTTCAATTTCACGCTATCAAATGCTCTTTAACTCTGAATTTGTGCGTATAGTCATTTAAATTAATAAATAATAAGAAGAGTTAAAATCTCCACTTATGTTTTCGAAATTTAGAGATTTCTTTTTTAGTTCTAATTTATGGATTATTGGCCTCCGTGCCGTAGTGGTTAGCACACAAGTGCAGCATAATGGCCCAGAAGCCTCTCACCTCGGATCGACCACTGCTGAAGCAGACGCTCTACTAACTGAGCTCTCAAGACCGGTGGTTGTGTTATACGTCAAAGGGTCACATTAGCACTGCCACTAATTGAATTGTTGACGTCTGTCAGACTATTATTCCAGCTGTCCCTGACTGTCCCTGTTTCTGACTTAAGTCAGTTTAAAACCTTGTCACAATGCTTGGTGTTTGGTTATGGAAGTTGAAATTTTGACACGTTTGTGTGGCAACCTGAGTTAAACTAAAGCAACTAGTACGACGTAATAATTGGTGTCCGAGTTCGGCATTATTAGCTGTTACAAACAGTTCTTTGAGAGGAGGGGGACTGCCTGTGATCCATTGCTTCAAGGTGCCTACTTTTCAACCGCTGAGACAAACTAGGTACATGACACGTCAGAGACGCTGTGGTGACCCTTTGTGCAGTCTATGATGTACGCTGAACACTAGTCTTCACCCAGTGTAGTGTGCATATCTGTATGTCAAACATAGGGAAGTTCATCAGTAACTTGCTAAAGTTCGGTGGTTTCTGGTACCAGGGGCACTCCGGTAATTTCCACTCATAAAACCGCCATCGTATAAGTAAGACATTCTCAACTATGGCTTTTAAATTATCTGATAACAATCCTGAGAAATGTCTGGGAGGACATTAGTGTAACGCACACACGGTCACAGAGCCAACAAGGTGCTCAGTTGCTTACTACATAGGGACAGGTGTTGCGCTATGTGTGTTGCCACACATACACATATTTCTTTGAGTGTTGTTTACGCTATGCTCAAAAATATTTCATTTATATGACGAGGACCAGCATTAGGTCGGGAGGAAACAGGTCAGAGCCCAGGGGAAACCCACGACGCCGTATCTGATTAAGTAGATCATGAAATTTTAGACATGTTCGCGTCGGTAAGAATTGGACATCTTCAGCTTCAAAATGAATAAGTAAGGGGTACAGTTTGAGATTGAAAATAACAAGTTACTTGCTTTGAAATGTGATCGAGATCGTAGATTGATGTTAGGTCTGTTACATTTATGTATTTATTTATTTGATTAGTTGCTCACGTTGTACTCGACAAAACTCGGCCACCCTTAAGGTGAGAGAAAACCGGCTAGATCCCACTAGAACAAAACGACTATCCACAGGTTACTGTCAGTCCTTCTCACGTATGGCCCACACGAATATATTTTTGCAATTTATCTGATGCACAGATACATGTACATGAACATGCAGTTTGTGAACAACTAGTGGGCCTATGCTATGGCTTTGTCGTATCATATATACAAAATGATGAAAACGCACAAGGATTCTATTCAACTGGGTATTTGATTTACCACAATTATATTATTTTTTTATAGATTTAAGTATTGAAACGTAACCTGCGGATGGTCGTGGGTTTCCCTCGGGCTCTGTCCAGTTTTCTAGCGCTACAATACTGAACGCCGTCGCCTAAGTGAAATATTTTTGAGTAGAGCCTATTCAACTCAAATCGAATAAGTAAAGATGAAAAAATACCCCGACTACTACAGGATATCAGCTACCTTATGGCTATCTTCACCAATGAAATAAATCAATAAATAAATCAATAAGTGAATCAATAAGTAAATAACTGAACGCCAGGGAATGTTTAAGGCAGATTGAGAGTAAGGAATAAGCATAATTTCGACGTGCGGTATATGTATTTGAAATAGTTTTTTACTAGAAAGAAACCTTTACATGTTGATGTTTAGTTTCAGAGTAAAACTCTATAGTGAACAATTTGATGAGTTTAAATCATTATCCCTTCAGATATCACCGAGCAATGATCAACTTCAAGGTGTTTCAAGTGAATGAGCTCTGAATATACTTGATATATTTTCTAAATTACTTCTTAGCGCCCATCTTAAAACAAATAAAGATATACAGCATAAAGAGTAAGACCAGAGCAGCCTCGACAGTGTGATAGCTGTCAAGTGGTCACACTTAACCGGTGAAATACGGCCTCAAGAATTTTTGTCAGTTACGAAGGTGGTCAGGTTTATTGGCGACAGAAACGCCCAGAGTAAACCACTGATATTCGCCAGGTACCTGACAAACCCCATGACGTTAACCTGCATCCAGCCGTAACAATACAATGGGAGTTGGATTTGAAGAGACTGCACCCCATTAGTTTAGGGACAGTTAGTCCCAGCGAACCTGCGCTAAAACTATGTGATTCCTTTCCTGGTAAAGGGGCGCATATGTCAATGACCAGATATCAAAAAATATAGGTTGCCTCTGTATTATGAGGGCAACAGATATAGACATATGACATGATATGTTATACCTGCGTCTACTCGTTGGCCATCTCTTAGCTGGTGTGCCACTCTGGAGGGTAAAATCTGATAAAGCAACTCGTCTGTCCGCTTTTTCTCCTTTTCCAATTCATTAGAAAGCTTCTGTAACTCGACAGTTGTCGTATCTAGTCTTTTGCTGAAATGAAAAAAAAAGACACTAATATCTTACATTTACGTCAATAATTGTCCTGTAACAACATCTAAAATGTCACTGTAATATGCTTTTAAGCGTAATATGCTCAAACACAATTTCTTATGTTGATAGAGACTGCCTAATACAATTTTAGAAATCAGCTGTGAACTGATTTGTTTTTTTCTCTTATCACGTCACAATTATCCGTATACGTGTGCTTATAAAGCTTGTTTAAAACTGAACGTCACAGGGAAAACGATGCATTCTATTGTCATTTGGACCTTCTGTGTAGCTTGTCCTCGAGCCACCCATCAAAGACGTACAACATGGAGGTCATACCTCATATATTTCATCTACCATGTCCGGATTTCTACATAACTAGATAACGAATGGACGCTATACGAATGTTTTCATGACCAACAACTATAATTGCAACTTGGCCGTTCATGGTAAAACTACCCATGCTGTGTGTGCTGGTGCATTGTATGACAATATTTAATGAGATGTATTGTGACATCGTACAGTGTTGAATTCAGACCTAAATATTGGCCTATAATTCCAAACCTGATCTGAACTTCAGTCTTTGCCTTTTCACTGATGAAAAACAGTTCTGTGACTATGTCATCTTTGGGGAAGGTCGTCAACGCTACTTTGTTGTTCATTAGATCTCTGAGGCTTGCAAAGTATGGTGAACCAATGAACGCCAAGTTCGTCGAGTTGTCCATCTGTATAAATTGACCTTGGTGTTTAACAGACAAAATCAAAGACAATTATATGTATCGTTTGAAACAACCGTTAAAGCTAACCGTGCAAACCCCAAAGTATTGAGGGACTAAGCCAAGACAGAATCTCGTTTTATCACCTATATATAGTTTATTTATTTATTTGATTGGTGTTTTGCACAGTATTCAAGAATATTTCACTTATAAGACGGCGGCAAACATTATGGTGGGAGGAAACCGGGCTGAGCCAGGCGGACACAAACGATCATCCGCACGTTGCTGACGGAAATGCCCACGAACCGCCGGAGAGAAAACCAGCATAAGCTGGACTTTAACTCACTGCGATCACATTGGTGAAAAGCTCTGAGCTCACTGTGCCGCGCTGGTGTGCAAATACCCTCGATCACGAAGACCTCTTTTTCACACATATATATTCTATCAATCGTTGAAAACCAATTCTAGGTAATGATTATACATGCACATATTTTAATTTGGCGATCGGAAATCCAGGTCGAGTGGCGTTTAAATAATATGTGAATAATAATATGCAAAATAATGTAATTTCACTCTTGTATTTCCTTAAATTCCGGTCAGAGGTGGTTTTGTGTGCATATATTAGTAAGTATAAAATTGCTCAGATGTTCAGCACTGATGAACAAAAATGAAATGAACAAAATGAACAAATGCTTGATAGGTATATTTGAAACAGAGATAACAGAGCCTACCAGTTATTAGATTTGAATTACCAGGGAGATTTAAAGCATGGACAGGGAGAGGAACTATAACAAACCTAGACCTTAATGCCTAAACACGCTCCTCCAGACTAATCTGGGTAAGGCGAGAATATAGCTCATTTCAGATCCATACTAGATTTTAACGTTCAGCATGACGCCTAGAACAGGTTCTGTGTGTAGAGAAAAGTATCTTAACTTTGTATTAAACTATGAACATCAATTACTTGTTTAAAACTGAATTAAGGTAATTAAGAAATCAGTGAAAACCCACCTAGAATCAAATGTAGCAAAACAATAAACACAACATTCTTCTTTTCTCCAAACTATTTTTTTTTGTTCCTGGAGTCGCATTGTTCAACATACATCCCCTCGTCTCCTGTGATGTCGGTTTCATTGTAGTGGTGCATGGGCATGACCTGCAGTGTTTCATCAGCACTCACGATGTTCTTGTTCTAACCTTTCTCAGTTTCTAAATTCTAACAAGTATTTGAAAGCTATTTAGTCAGTTGATGTATTAATTCTTTTCAATATCTTTGCTTAATAAATTCATTTCGATTGAGTTTGGCAAAGGTTCATATACAAAGCATACTATCAGTGAGTAAGCAACCCTGTAAACTAGAATCTATACAATGTACTACTTCAGTGCACACAATTTTTTAAAGGTACATATTGTGTTCAGCTGTAACTAGGTTTTGCCATGACAAGCTACTACCGATCCAAGCGGCGGCTCATATAGGCATACACTTGGTGTTAAGAAACAATTAGTATAATTTACACTTGGTCTGGTTGCAAAGAGAAAATGGCATCGACATCACAGACGCTGTATGATTGGTCTTACACAGTGACAGTCTATTTTCTGTGCCTGAGCAGGCAAGTGAGCTATATCCTACAGTATATATATATATATATATATATATATATATATATATATATATATATATATATATAATATATATATATATATATATATATAATTCATTTATTTATTTGATTGGTGTTTTACGCCGCACTCAAGAATATTTCACTTACACGTCGGCGGCCAGCATTATGGTGGGAGGAAACCGGGAAGGGCCCGTGGGTGGAAATCCACGACCATCCGCATGTGGCTCGAAGACATGCCCACGAACAGCCGGTGAGGAAGCCAGCATTTACTGGGCTTGAACTCACAGCCACCGCGTTGGTCTGAGACTCATTGGTCATTGTGCTGGAATATATAACCAGCTCTGTTTACACGTTGGGGACAAATCGCAACCCGTCCATTACAATACCATTATGCTTCATTACCGTGCAGTGAGATGAACGGTAAGACCGACTGACCCATCCTTATGAATAAGTTAAACTTACCTTTAAAAGTAATTTGCTGAGTATCATTGTTTTCTGTGTTTTGATAAAACAACAAAGTGAAAGATTCGTTAAGCTGCCTCAAAACTTCCGCATATGAAAACTCCACTTCTGGATCAATGAGTTTGAATAAAGCATTAAGGCGTCTGTCTTTGAAATTCGCATTACATAACAATTTCTGCATGGCATTTCCACATCCTCGTAACATAAAGTCTTCATCCACAATTAAATGGTACGGTACTGCTTTGTGGAAACTAGAGGAGGAAATTACAAGTTCAGAAATGTCGCATTCTCGAAAGGGACATTCTGCGTCATCAGCTGTACATGGTAACGATGGCATTGTCCTTTCATCCTGATTCATTTGAGTATTTGTGAAAATTTCTATCACTGCATGTTCCTTAAATCCGCGGGGATCGTGAACAAGTGGTTCCACAGACAATACCCTGGGTTCAGTATCAACGTGGAAGAACTGAATTCCGACCTCACGTACCAATCCTGTAGCAAAATGAAAAGAGAAAATAACAATTGCATTTCACACAAATTATCCAATGATTTTAGCGGTCATAATCTTTCCAGCTATGTAACATTTCTTTAGGCCTGATGCGCTTTCTGCACAGGTTTATCCGTGTGGTCGTGTATGGCTTATGGGTGAAGGAAGCTATACACGTCACCTGAGTAAATAATATTGTGTACATAGTATGAAACACTACTGAGGGACATAAATCTGGGCTAATCTGATAATGGCCAACACTGACAATGGTCTAGAACATTAGCAGAACTAACAGAAATAACAGAACTAACAGAACAGTGCTAACAGGACAGTACCCACGGCTAACTCATAGTTACTGAGTCAAGCTATATATAACTGTTTGACTTTCGTACATTTTTATACAAGTGGGGGTGGGGGGGGGGGGGGGGTGGATATAACTCTTCTTAACTCTTGCATTATTTATCCTGGAAATATGTACTGTATAGCCCATACAGATTTTAACGCCAAATAAAGTTAAAAGTGACAAAGTCAAACTAATTCTACGTCATAGATTTGGCCGTCAAATGTGCCGCTCGCTTGAGCTTGGTGCCCAGAATAGATTCAGTTGCAGTAGTCAAAGCGGTAATTCATTTTGCAAGCCTTAAAACTGATACATATCAATGTGCATGTGCTTACCTACGGCAATATGATGCAGGCCACGCCCTCGTTTGGAAAACATGTGTAAGTACACATGTCCATTTTCTTCTTCACACCTAAATTACATGATAAAAACATGTATTTTAAGCATGCATTTCAAAATGAGGTATTTTTCTATAGCTACCTATAAAACACCGCAAAGTCAATGGAATTACCTCTGGTTGACGAGTATCTCTTGAATAAAGAGAACAGACAGTCAATAAATGTATGGAGACTGACAACATCACACCCTGTCCATAAAGGTACAGTTTGCAAAAATGACCACATTGCGTTCACATCATTTTTTGATTCCGCCAATCCTACCTAAGGCTGATTGTTTTTTGGCAAATTTATATTGGATACTTATTGCGGACAACGCTCTCACAACCGTAGCCCCAGTCAAATAAAACAGCTACTATACCTAATTAAAGCATAACGAGTTTTAGTTAATTTATTACCGAAAATGAGGGAGGTATCATTCCGTCATAAGTTGCCGCCAGTATAGTGTGTAGGAAGTCTAGCCGCTTAAGGAAGGACACGAAGTCATCACCTAATGTTTTCAGCATGCCGCTATATCCTTGACGTATGGCGTAATGGCAGAATTCCTTTCATATGCGTCGAACATCACTGGTCTCTCGAGTTCTGCAAATATCATACATTAACTTCATATCCCATACACTTCCAGCATTACCATTTTCTTCATTTCCACTAATATCATACATTAACTTGATCTCTTCATATATCTCGAACATCACTGGTCTCTCGCTTCCTGTAAATAGCAAACAATAACTTCATATCTCCATACATTCACCATAACATGTCTTTTAGATTTGTGCAAATATCATACATTAACTTTAAACACGTTTACCATTATTAGTATCTCGATTCCTGTTAATATCATACATTAACTTCATATCGTCGTACACTTCTGGTTAACTGGTTTCTCGATTCCTGTAAATATCATGCATTAACTTCACCATATCTTAACACACTTCCAACATTACTGTCCTCGATTTCTACAAATATCATACATGAACTTCCTAACGTCATGTGTATACACTTCCAAGATCGCAGGCCTCACAATTCCCTGTAATTATCAAACATTAACTTCATACCGTCATGCATCTGTCATCACAGGTCTATATATCTCCAAATATCAAACATATACTTTATTCACTTCAACCATCACTGGGGCTCCTGTCACAAAACTTCGTAGATCAATTTTTCGTAACACTTATCGTAAATGACGTCGCCATATGGCACTATAACCCAGACAACGTCTTTTATAAAAAACAGTTACGAGAAACATAACTTGCAAAGTTTTGTGAAAGTGGCCCCAGGACTCTCAGTTCGTGTAATTATCAAACAGTACTTCATGCACGTATATCTTCATACATTTCCAATATCACTGGTCTGACTATTCTTGTAAATAGTAAACATTAACTTCATATCTTCAAAGGCGTCCCAGCATCCCTATCCTCTTCATTTCTCCAAATATAATACATCACATGTATATCTTCATAGACTTCCAGCGTTACAGCTCTCTCCATTCATGTAAATATAATATCAGACTAACTTCATATCTTCATACAACATCACTGGTCTCTCAATTCATGTAATTATCAAACATAAACATTGGATCTTCATACACATCCAACATCACCGGTCTCTCAATTCATGTAATTATCATACATAAACATCATTTATTATGCATACATGAGTGAAATTCCAGCATTTCCTTCACTGATAAAACTGATATCTTCACTAGTTAGATATAATTTGTGTTATTACATTTTGCTATAACACTGCTGGAGACCTTGACCCTTCGTGGAGAGCATCACAAGGCCGTGCACTTCCGCGCAATATATAGCTCACCAAAAATGTGGTAGAAATTCTTCATGTGCTTAATTTACGTAAATACCTATATTGCATTAGCATTAAGCACCTTTGTACAGTGTATAATTACTTACAGACAGCGTTTAAAACTGTAAAAAGGTTTTGTGAGCGCGGACGTTAACGAAATTGCATCGCGTATGAATTGAATCAGAAATACGACGAAGATGGCACATTGCACATTTTTTTTCATGGATGCAACAGATAAACTGATACGCATTTATATACATGTTTAGAAAATGTCAGGATATAAATAATAAATAGAATATTGCACAGTGAAGGTTGAATACCATAAATATTGTTATCGTGAAAGGTAGAAATGATAACCCATTTATAATTTCCACCTCTCACGCGTAAGATATGTATGGTATTCAACCTTCACTGTGCAATATCCTCTATATCTTCATATTTCCAGCATCACCGATCTCTCAATTCATGTAATTATCAAACATAAAGATCAAATCTTCATACTTCCAGCATCACAGGTCTCTCGATTCGTGAAAATATGAAACATTCATATCTTTATACGCGCCAAACATCAACGGATTCTCCATTTCTGCAAATATCAAATCCTTTGTATTCTGATGCTGTGGTCTTCACATAAACCCAGTAAAGTATAAATTGTTACACGCGAAGCAAACTATAAATCCGGTCGTGCGTGTACATTCGTATAACCGACGTTTACATTTGGTATGGTTAGTCTGAATGACTGACAACATTCATTGTTAGGTAGCGCGGGTAGCTGAACGATTATTATGTTAATACACTATTTATTACATTATTATATGTGTAGAAATGATAAGCGCTCAATCTATGCAACATCTTATAAACATGAGAAATGGTCGAGCGAGTAAACAGTGGACATTACAACTACATGACTGAAGTGTTAATACCACAAAAGCGGAAAAACCTCACCGCAGATTTTCGCCGTAGCTTCCAGCAGGCGTTCTGTAAGGACATCGGAATATTGTTGGAACTGCATGAAATCAGCTGTTTCATCACTCTCTGCCATCCGTCTGCATGGAAACGATGGAAACAAAACAGGTACAAATACAAATACCTGTAATTGTAATTCAAACAAATTGTGCTCACCAATAATAAAAAAATCCTCTGTTCCAGAGCTAGGGTAAAATAATGACCATACTGAATAATCGGTTCCACATAACTTTAATGATAACATGATTAGCTTCATATTCAACAGAGACAGCAGTTTGCGACAAGGTGGATTAATACAGAGCAGTTGTGTCTCCTTTATGTAAAGCTGCATGGAAGACATCCATCATTGTCTTAGCTTGGCTGTTTATGGCAATAACCAAACTGTATCACTAAGGCCGCCCCTTGAAATTTTAGCATAAATTTAATCAAGTTTATATAATTTAGAAAAAATAGAATGTTATCAGACTTTTGATTCGAATTAATTATAAGCATATGTATACAAATCGTTCGGAGTCACAAACATCTCAGTTACTACCCTATCAAAATTTTACATTAGCCATCTTGTCAAGAAGTGAGAACAGTCACCTGATAAGCGACGAGAACTCACAGTATAGTTTTCCATGTGTCTTGTCCAAACATCCCCAGAATAAGATCTTTTAAACATAAGTGTATATGCCCATGCTGGAAGAAAAGTATCAAAAAAATTAGGTGAAAAGAGGTTTTAACAATGATCGGTATAAATGTACTATAGGATAAAAGACTCTTTCTTTATCATTCATAAAAGAATGCCTGCTGGTACTAACAATTTTGGTCACATTAAAAAGATCACCAAATGATGCATTTTCGAAGCAAATCCTAGCGCCATCTGTTACGTAAAATACGTGCATATACAAACCAACAGAAGTATTCACAAAAGTTGGTGAAAATGATTATATACATCACGGAAAGCAATAACAAAGGACACGATTAACAATTAACACAACATTCTGAATATTCCCTAGTATTTATAGTTCGTTGACATTAACGAACCACAACAGCGCCTTTTTGGGTAGAATTTAACGCAGTTTGCAAAGTCAGTCGCTCTGTTAGATCTATACCAGCATGCCAAACGTCAAAATCTATAACAGCATACCAAACACGCCACACGTCATTTCCATATGCTCTGTAGTTTTGAATATTTAATGCTATGGAGATCATATAAAGAAACTAACGCAGCGCCTTAAATACGTCTGCATCTGAAATCATTTAGTGACTGACTATATACAGCTGTATGGTCACTCGGATGCTTTTAAACACTTTTCCTGCATTAAATCAAATTATATTTGAGGTAGAGAGGGAAGAGAAAACTAAAAAGTGTCTTCTGAAGTACTCGCGTTATTGTGGAAAGCTATCAGCGACATTTATGGTTTACAACATAATGTAATAAACTGATTCAGTTTTGGGTGAAGAGACGAACAAAATGGCATCTTCCCCACACACTCCCTAATCAATACGACCGGAGACACATAGGAAGTCGTTAATTGTTGTTGCATGTCGGATGTAAAATGTGCCATGAAAAGTGACCTGCTTAGTTTATATAGTCAGTATAACTAAGGTGATAAAAACACAAACAATCGATTTTGAATGGAAAACAACCCATTTGTTGAAGAATTATGTACTATATAATTCCTACCTCATGAAGTATGGTTTATATTGGGAGCCATCTGAAGTAATATTTTAGTAGTTAGTTGCCGTGTAAACCAAAATGTGAATCTAAACGAACCTAGTAAGAATAAAAATCGGAACAGATACATGTAGGGGAACGTGACATCCCCATCACTGATGCAGTATGGCTTCGATTCTTAAATTTGCATTCGGCCTAGATATATACACAATAACTATACGAGCGAAATTTGGAATGAATGTCATTTCTAGAATCATCTGTCTTCTTCACATGCATCACTGGAAACTGTTGACTTTTCCTATATTACATTCCACCAGCTTATTTGTCTTGAATAGATCTTGTAGACTTGCCCAGAAGGTTAAACGGGGAATCTCACAGCCGTCACACAATAGGTCGAACGGGGAATCTCCCAGTCCACTTCATTATTTCCTGTTATAGAACTGCAAACCTGTAGAATCTGAGCTATTGTTCAAAGAGATTTGGCCATTAGACGATAATCCCCCCCCCCCCCCCCCCACTCCTTTAATATGAATCACGGCACAAAAGCAAGCAGCTTTGTTCAGGTAGTCCTCGCCGTCCTTTTCACCCGTTTGTTTACCTGGGCTTCGCTTTCTATTCATTGTTTCATTGCTGGTTTAGCTGCTGTGAACTCCGTTTGCTTATTCTTGTTGGCCTATAAAATGATTGTTGGCTGAATTATGCCCTGTATATCCGGATTATGATGGCATAAATGTATATCGAAACATAGATCTGCCACAATGAAAGCCTTGACTTTCTTCGGAGTTACCTTTATTCTCTCTTAATTAGTAGATCCAACAGAATCCAATTGTATTTACTCTATATACGGTATTTTTTATATATTCCTTTGGAAACTGTACCTGAGATTATGGACTAAATGCGTTAAACGTGGTATGAAAATGTCAGACTTGACACTTAGTTTTTATTACAAGCACGTCGTCTATATATGAACATAAAGGCGGACGTGCGGACGGATAGACAGTGACATATTATGGCATATTAAGCCGAGGTGATGAAATGGATAACATGTAGCAATTTTTCTGGCAGGGCGAGTCCATACCACCAAAGTGCTGCCTCCACTGAAGTATCATGTTGAAGACACCAGCCATGACACCCGCCCAGTCACATTATGCTGACATCGGGACAATCATGTTCACTTGCCCTAATCAATGTTGAACTCCAAACGAGGGAACATCAATTCTCGCTTAAAAAGGTCCGACCCGTTTATGATCCCAGGTTTCCCATTTCGAGGCGGACCCTCTACCTATTAAGCCATAAAAGCCATTGCCTACATTTGTGTGTGTGACGACCAAGGTATATGAGAGAAAGTGGTGAAATATCCGAGTGGTTTCTACGGAACTGAGACACAGTCGCCTCTATGTCTCTTGCAAACGGAACACTCTCTGAACAAGTTATGTGGCTTATTACTATGAACAGGCCCCTCACAGTTGCTGTTATTGCAGTTAATGAAGCGGCCAGGTAGACTGTGAGGAGGCTATGCACATCAGTATTTGTTAACTGCTCCTTTTAAGCGACGCCAATGCAACAAAGCATGTAGCTTTTCTGTGCGATCTTTTAGATGTAAATTAAACAGTTAAAGGCTTTATAGAATAAATATACTTGACAATTTCTGCAGTCGGAGGTTACAAACTAATACATTTCGCCTATATGCACAAGATACCAAACAAAGCATCATATTAAAATGACAATCTTGTCGCCCTATGTTGCAAGACCTACCTTTGATTTCAAATTCTTTTTATCTACACATATAACGTGCAGTGGCATACATAAGCTGTCTAAAATTTCACTAAACAAATGTCAACCAGACAGATAAATATTTGAGATTCGTTCAACAAAGTGTGGTGCACACAAGTGTGCATATCCCTGCAAATTTATAATTGCTATTGCACTAAAATAGGAGACCGTCTAAACATGGCCTCTTGTCAATTTACTTCAGTTAAATCAATATAGAGAATATTGAGTTACATCTTTCTACATAGGTGACAATGTACCCGTGTGTATAGGACTCCCTATGCCACCTGTAGAAAATCTGACACTGTATCCGAACTTTATTATATGCGCGCTATACAGATTACCATTGTTTTGCAACTCTGTACTTTTCACTGATTTTGCTAAAATTTCAGGTTTCTTGACCGCTGTGATATATAAAAAGCTGCTTTTTCTGTTAGCGTTTTGTCTAACTATACGAGCAATCCATTCTCTTATTCTGTTAAAATTGCTCAGGTACCCTACAGATCTCCCAACACATAAAGGTTTGCTGAACAAGCGAGAACTGGATTCGAACACATGATGCACTGGTAAGTCGTTTGTAGCGAGGCTTAGGCTACATACGGGTGTCTTCCCTTGAATCAAATAAATTAAATGCCTAATATAAAAACTCTTTCTGATTCATACCTTTCCGATGTTAGCTCCCCTGATTATTATTACTGTCATTATTCTGTTGGATATAATATTATGTCTGTAGTTAGTTACAATAGAAAATGAATAAATGTCTGCTATGCCTGTAGTATAAAATTTATTTCAACTCGGTATCCAGCTGCACATAGTTAAAACTTCAACGTTCATTCCGTAGCCTGTAGCCCGCTATATTTGTGGTAGGGCATCTGTTCCTGCAGATCAATATACATGCAGTTTGTACTGCACGAACATGATCGTGCCTGGGAATCTGGTTTTTGTTTTATATTCGTTTACTCCAAAACGTGCACAATGTCTTTTGTCATAACTTAATTATAGTTCAGTATACCTGCATTTAGATTAGGCTGGCAATCCATTGTGAATATGGTCGGTAATTTATGGTTAGTATACTCCCATTTTTTGCCTCCTGACACATCAATGTTCTTTCCATCCTCCTTTTTGCTAGATTTTTCAAGAAGAATATCGAGTTACAATCCAACTCCCTTGAACAAAGTAGACGGAACCTGACTACCGATGAAATTTTCGAATCTGGCACGATTTATTTGTAGGCTTAATTGTATTTAGTTTGCTCTTGATAAAATTACAGAAACAGCAAACTAGTAACAGGTACTGTTAAGATAAAACATTAAAAATATGCTGTACAGGATGCAGGTTCCAGTAATTTTTCAAGAAACGGTCTCGAAGTGTGACCATTTGGCAGATATCACACAGTCGTCGTTGCTCTGGTTTTACTCTCTATGTTGTCTTTAATTATATTCAGCAAAGGGCAGTGTTAAGATCCTGCAATTCTACAGGTTGTACTATGACTAGCTATCACTATGTCATTTGAGTTCAGTAGCAGATAAGCTAAATAACAATCTATAAGGGCCATGGGCTGTGTATAGTGTACAAGTAAGCACTCGTGGTTTGTTTATAGCAAGACCTCAGAATTTTTACCTTCAAGGCAGCGTGAACGCCAATGTGAAGGGCGCGCTTGCACAAAGAGATTGTAGCTAAAGTCAATTCTAGACCCTACTACTGAGTATACAAATAATTGTAAAAATAAGTTGCACCGCTTTCACAAAGAAAATATAGGGCGATAGTAAATTAGTAAGTTACAATCGCGATCGCTTTTCGCGGCCAAATTTGAAGTTACAATCGCGATCGTTTTCCGCGGCCAAATTTGACTTGAACAGGAAGGTGGTCTGTGTAAATGGACAGTGTACTGGTCAATAACTTTTTTCGGCCATCATTTTCAAACAGTTCTACATCATAATGATCCAGCAGCTAACAACATCGGCATGTGAAAAATATTTTTGAGACAATTACATCGCACATCTGTGCAAACCGAGTCGAAAAAAACTGTCTACCTAAGGTTATATTTGTATTGAACGTTAATCTTGGAACGATATTTACAACTGGGTCGACCCGATTGTAATTTCTGATAGTAAGTTATACCTATCGTAGCTTATAATTCCTTCGTGCAAGATGGTGTCGATTATGTCCAGTTTATGGAGAGAGGAAATCCCAGTTAATTCCCGAAGTAAACAGCCACTTTACCTGGTACACATTTTAACCTCGTTGGTCAAGGGATTGGCAATGTCAACTAGCAAGCATTTACACGGACTCACTCAGAATGGGCTTATCTCGCACGTTGTCAGTGTTATGCAGTTAATATAATGACGCTTGCATCTGTAACCAATCACGTACTGTACGTCATGCCCCCGAAGCGTGTGTATGTGCGAAATGTAGTTATACTTTATGTTATCTGTGTTTATCTCTTCGCTAGTATCCTCCGGGAAAATAGATATTGACGTTGATGGATCGATATCCTGTGTGTTTGCCTACTGACCAGAAACACTTACTTTATTGCCACAAAAATGCAGGAAACGCTGTAGATAATAAATGGAGTTCTGTATCTATATCAATATATTATACACCCCATCGGACATACCCATACTCACAGGCGATGGAATAGGAATCCTTAACCAATGGACTGCCAAGACCTTCTGCTTCATCCAGAAAAAGTTATTACTTTTTAAGAGAAGAAAAACAAAAATATGGTGCTGATATTGTCTCGAATGCTGTGGTCTAGTTCATAATGTTGGAGATCATAACTAGTAACTGGATAAAATCATTAATTTTCTATTGTGCAAATTTGCTCAGAAATGCTCATAAACTATACACATGGGAATCATCACCTCTGGACGGGGGACTGAAAATATAAGATAACTGACGCTAGATGGTTACATTTTGTTTGATATTATGCAAATGTTTTACTAGTGTCGGTTCAATCAATGTATGCTCAAGTATTCCAAACCAATATCAACGAAATATCTCACAATGTATACTTAAGCCTAATTTGCTTCTTATTTGCTTCTCCTTTAACATCAGTTCTAAACCAATTTCAGAGCATAGCTACAATATATGGTTACACCAGGACCTTCCAAGTGACACACTAAAAGGATATAAGAAAACACCATATACATACACTGAAAAATAAATCTGTTCATTATAACATACAGTCTGTCGTCTGAGTGATTCTAGAATGTTTCCTGCTTTATTACACGATATTGTGTCATATTCAACATAACATCCCGTAGGTCTAACAGAGCCTTTATGTTCAAATAATAGGATATGTGTGTTAATCTGCAGCAATAACAAATACGTTATAGTATTACTCAGATAACAGACTTTCTTTTAAATTTAACAGATAGTTTTTTTGAGCAACTTCATCCCCATGGCTGAGTTTAGAACTTATATAATGACGCCAACACATCGTTACCATAGGCCTACCTCTGAACAAATCCAAAACGTCTGAAGAGCTTCACTCAGTCCTCGTGTGACACATAAGTCTCTTTGGTGACGTCCCAAGCGCTGAACCCAAAGCGACAACGTCACAAGAGCTAATTCAGCTCAAGACGACAACCTGTTCCAGTGTCTCTTCGACTTAAGTGTCACTTTTAGTATTATTCATTTAACTTAGATTTGAACTTAAACTCTTATTTTCTTTCCTGTCAGGAAGGTCTAAGGCATCTGTTAGTATTAAGATAAATGCAATAAATACAATTATACCGTAGTAATATGTTTTGAAGTTCGTCTAAGAACAGTTTTGCAATCCTGGGGCCTTATCGTACTGTTCTCATTTGTCTTCTATTTGTCTTGTCTCCAAGGTAACGAAATCATGCAAAAGTTCAACTTTAGTCTAAATACACTAAATATTCTCTTTGCCTAGTTGCTAAGCACAGAAAGCCATGCGAGATTAAGTATACCCTTGTTTGATAACACTAACGGTAATTTCTTTGTATCGTCTCAGAGGTTGAACTCAACTCGAACTACCTGCTTATTGTCCCAAAGTCTGAACACAAGTCCAGACGTCTTACAAGCCGAATACCCTAGTCTGAAAACAACAACTGAACTCTCTTTTTATCGTCTCAAAACCTGAAAACAAGGTCAGAAAGTCATACAAGTTGAATACCCTGGTATGATGACACTAACTGAACTCTCTCCTTATCGTCCCAAAACCAGAACGCAAGATCAGAAAGTCACAACAGCTGAATACCCTGGTATGATGACACTAACTGACCTTTCTTCTTGTCTGAAAACCAGAACGTAAGATCAGAAAGTCATAGCAGCTGAACACCCTTGTCTGATGGTACCAACTGAACTCTTTTCCTATCGTCCCAAAACCTGAACGCAAGATCATTTAGATCCTGTGTAATATGTGACGATTTCAATCAATGTCACAAGTTATTACTGCAAAAACTTGTGTGTCAAGGTTATTCCATCAAATGCCTTCACTCCAAGTGTCTAAGGTTTACAATGAGTATAATCCTCTTGTAAGTAAATATGGACAGAGCGTCCAGAATGTCTCTTTCTCTTCGGGGACTCTGTGGCTCAGTTGGTTAGCGCGCTAGCATAGCGTAATGACCCAGGAGTCTCACCAATGCGGTCGCTGTAAGTTCAAGTCCAGCTCATGCTGGCTTCCTCTCCGGCCGTATGTGGGAAGGTCTGCCAGCAACCTGCGGATGGTCGTGGGTTTCCCCTGGGCTATGCCCAGTTTCATCCCACCATAATGCTGGCCGCCGTCGTATAAGTGAAATATTCTTGAGTACGGCGTAAAACACCAATCAAATAAATAAATAAATCTTTCTCTGCTTCATGATTGTTGGGGCTTTATATTCATCGTGTAGAATTAGATCGCCGTTTTGGATATATGAACAGTTACATTCAAAGCGCAACTGAGATAAATATTTTATTATCGACAACTTATATTCGAGCATGGTACACAGTTTGAATACTGATTTCACTCAATCGTCTAGAACATATCTTGTGTGTTTCTTGCATCATAGAAAACTGTTGACTGTTTCTCTTTTTTCCTACTTTCGTACTTTGTGTACTTTCTTAGTTCTTTGGTTGTTTGTGTTAAGCGTCGTTTTGGGAATTGACCTTGCGATTACTGACCCGGAATGCCTACTGGTTGAGGCCCTCTATGCAAATGTCTGTTTCGACGCATAGATAGAAGCTGAATACCTTAGTCTGATGATACTAACTTGTACTCTCTTCTTATCGTCTCAAAAGCAAAACGCAGGGGAGAAAATCATGCAATTGAATAGTCGTCATACAAGCTGAATTCAGCCCGTGACATATATAATAACACCAAGCTAGCTCATTCTAATATCGTCTCTGAAGAATACCAGTGGCTCGAGCGAGAAATATATGAAAAAAAGCATCTTGCGAAATCAATAGCTGGTATTTTACAAATATTCATGGCTACTATAAATCTTCAAACGTAAAAAATGGTATTTTCATCAATCCCACAACAAATAATGGTGTGAAACGCTGTTCCCTTTGTTTCCTAAACAGTAAAGCACATTTCTTGAATCAAATCACCAATGAAAAGATATATAAAAGGACGGATGACTTACCATTTTTACCACGTTTGTTTGGTAAACTTGATTTCCTGAAACAGCCAGATGACTAAATTAAATTTGTAGATTTGTCGAATTCAGTCAGATTTTGGCTCGAGGCTGCAGTGTACCGAATTTATATAACAACAAACTGGTCCTGCGTTTGTAGTGAGCAATGCGGTGACTTTAGACTGAAGAGCTTCCCAGCTTCAGATCGGGCCTGATGTGCACTGATGGGCTGACTGGTGTAGGGGTGAGCCTTTGCGATCAATACCGTACAAACAAATGTGCTATAGTGCTTCCTCAATACATACGGTGTGTCTAAAACGACATATAATCGTTTAATCTCTTAACAAGCAGATGGCGGCCCATGAAATGCTACTATATGATGTACACTTTTCGAGGGAAGCTGCCGGGATATTCTATTTTGTTGATATTCAAGATCTTTAATTAGGCAGTTTATTATTAACAGAAACATCTGATGACATTTTCAGTGATGATGTAATCAATAAAATTTATGGAAGCTGACAAGCCCTACTGCAAATTTTGAAATCCACACCAATTAGACACACGTTCTTGTCATGTAAAATGTCTTCATAGAATTGGTGAATGTGTTGTGACGATTAACTGTATGCATTATTCATTTATATTTAGACAGTTGTATGTACGAGAAATATTAATACGAACTGTCATATCCTCTCCTTTTTTTGAAGCCTGTGCCACAATATTCGGCAATGACGACAAGAAAAGTAGATCACGTAATGCACCCTTTCGAGAAATGACTTTAACGACAAGTGCTGAGAAACACAGAAGGCATCACTAATAGCGAGATACACTGCTAAGATTGTTTGGGGTGGAAACATGGTTACACTCGTCTACCCATCCATCTGAAGAAGTGGGTACGAAATTTATGCTTTGTTTCAGTTAGGGAAGCATCGATCTGATTTTGATCTTGACAATAATAGACCAATGGAAAACTTTACCTTTAGATTAATTAAAACATGATTTTCCTCCATCATTTTTATGATAAATAAATTAATTTAGGCTAGGAAAGACCGCGATAAGACTGATCCACCCATGAATGGAACTATGAAAGACAAATCCCACACTCAATGGAAACTGAAAAACTCTTTGACAAAACTGTTTGTCCTGAGTGCTTTAATTTGAATGTGTCACTGAACGCACCACTCACTTGACACTCACATACACCGTTTACATATATCCATGGACAACGTACATTCATATAAATAGTGAAAATGTGAAATTCCCTCCCAGTCAGGTCAGTGAGGTTGCATCTGTATGGGTATAAGGCCTGGCAGAAACCATTGATAAGTAGGCCCTACACGTATAGTCACAATGAATCTATACTTTATGAACATTGCCCTGAAACCATCAAACATTGCGAAGAATATACACAAAGCCACAGGACTGGAAGATGCACCATCCTTCTATTCGATTCCTTCTGTTAGAAAGAAGGTACAATTGCACATTGCTTAGATATGTCTACTTACAAATGAATTATTGAGGTGAAACGCCATGGGAATGTGTATTCGTACATATGCACACGCGAAATAGACAGATGAAAAAATGATGTATGAGGTTTATTCATGCTGCCAAAGATTTGCCAACCCTTTGAGCAACACTTTCTCAAAGTGTTACTGCTTTGTTTGGTAAAGGAAAATCTAACTATTCAGGCCAAAGATATACAGCTGATCAATTAAATAGAAAATCCATAGCGATTTAAGTTCAGTACGAGTAGGCTGAACCAGATTAACTAACGAATTATAAGATAAAAAAACTGTTAGTTTTATAAACCATCTTTGCACTATCTTTCCGTCATGCATATATCAGGATACATCCAAAATGTTTGAAACCAGATACATCCAGGTATATCAATTCGCATCATCCTTTCTATCTTTCTCATCAATTAAAGTAACTTTATTCCTCAGAAGGTGCCAAGTTGCCGCCCTACACTGTTAAAAACGACAACAATCAAATAAGACATGTACAGTAAGTCTTTCCTCTTTGGACTGTTTCCGAGTTGTCTCCATATAATGCTACTTTTTACATAATTAGGAAAACGGACAGCAAACATATATCTGTAAATAATAAATCATTCATGACAATAACAAAGAAGTCAAAGCAACGTTTAGTAATATTTGCATTATTCTTCCTTGAAGTATTCATGAAGTTTGACAAGCGCAGGTAGGCCTATCACGCCAAGGTTTGGAGCAGCAATTCAATATAGGAACAAAACACCAGACTATCGAGTGTGGTGACCTGTTTGACTGTGTGAGACTCATATAGCTACAGTGACTGCTCGCAAAAACTACATTGACGTGTTTTAAATCCAGCAATGTTTTTTCAGTTTGCCTAAAACCATAAATAAGTAATCTTTTCGATTACCAATAGGTGGTTTCAGGCACACTTCAAACATTGTTGCTGGATTTACAGTCTACAAGCCATCATCTCTTCAAAGCCATAACTCAAAAGCTTTCTTGCTCGTCAATCTCGGCATAACCTGAAAAGTACATGCTTTCAGGTTATATGTGATTGCGTTGTTTTCACCGTGAAGTGGATGCGCACTACGGATGTCTACCCAGTCAGCTCATTGAGGTTCCCTCAATGGCTGAACACCATTTTCTATCACACGCTTACTAATTACTATAATTGCACAAAAGTATGTGTAAAAGTCTGGTGACAAAATCACCTTTTATAATGCACCCCATGCAGAATGTGTTCACAAAGGACTGCTGATTATTCATAAACAGTTATTACCACACTGTTTAAGTGGTTTTTTTTCATATTACGAATATAACAAATTGCCATATATTGTTTCTGCATCCAAAAACAAGAATGACACATGTACTTTGAAACATCATTACATCTCTCATATGCTGTTTCACAATGAAATCAACGCTCTCATCAATTCATTCCAAGCAAACTGTCACGAATGGTCAATTAATATGTTCGCAAGGATTACTGCTAATACCGCTCGATATATTTTACAACGGTTTGTTACCACTCCGAAGTCATATGAAATGTCTATCAGTCCGGCAAACCCTCAAGAAGACACAATTTATTAACTGGTCTCGTCAACACCTTCCCTCTAATCCGGATTTCCACTGTAGGCACCACTCCGCCGTTTCCAGGATGGGTATTCACGATTCTACAGGTCACTGTCTCCTGTCACTTAAAGCACAAGAACAACATCTTCCTCACGGAAGTTCCTCTTGGCCGTGAACCACTTCTGTCGGAACTGAATGGCAGGAAGATACTCCATTATCCACCTTTTCCAGAAGACACCGTTGCTTTCTGTAACGACTTTGCATATCAAACACACCTGAAGGCAGATTTGGTACTGCACGTAACAGGAGTAGGTGGTTAGGAGCCCCTGGGGTCATCAGAAACCGCGGTGAAAGGCCGATTGCTCACAACTTATTCAGCTTCACAGAAAAAAGGTACTGAGCCCTTCGTCGTCAACACGGCAGTGAGAACTTTTTGAATTTCTCTTTGACACAAATGCTTATCAATTGCCTGAGTTCCTTTTCCGCTGACATGAAATTCGTTCCATTGTCGGAGCGTATCTTCTCTGGCTTCCCTCATCTGCTTTCACACGTTTTCAAAGCGTTATTAAAGCAATCTGTGTTCATACTGTCCAATTTCTCAATTTGTATTGCCCTTATTGTAAGACACGTAAAGATGCACCCATAGCGCATGACATGGCTGTGTCATCTCTTGACCATGAATGGTTTTTTGAAAGTAGGTCTTCGTTCCTTGTCTTTCTCAGAAGAATACAGCGAAGTCGCAAGATCCATGCAATCGACTTCTTGAGCTTGTACCAAGACGAGCACCGCTCAAGGAACTAAGCTGTCTTCTCTTCCAGAAACATGATAAACTTTGACAGGAACTGACGTACTTCCACTGACTTGGAATAGTATTACTGTTGATTTGTCCAACTCTGTTGTCCACAAACGTATGGAACCCTTTGTCTTCGTTCATGATGTAACGAAGGATAATTTTGCTCTCCGCCCAGAAAGTAGATTCATCAATCTCAGGTTGGAGTTCTTGACGAAGGATAACATCCATCTTGGTAGCCAAGACACCTTCGGTTAATTCTACCCGAGGAATGGTTTGTGTTTTTGTGGGCACTAGTCTTGATTTCGCCATTGCTAATGTGCAATGCCTCTCAAAGCGAATATAGCTTGTCACTCCGTACGCGTCACAACTGGCATCCGACAAATGGTGTAGTTGGACGGTCTGGACTTGAGGCATCGAAGAACATGGAATCTCTCAAGCTTGTGGAGATCGGCCAACCAGTTTTTCCAGCTGATCATGTTGTTATTTTCTAATTGACTATCCCATTCTTTCTATCTCTTAGTCTCCTTCTGGAAGATTTTTTTTGCTAGGAGGACATAAGGACATACTGCGGATCATATAATAAGCTCATAACGCTGAGCAGCCCTCTGTGGGCGTTCCTTGGGTTGAATCTTGTTCTGAGTGTCCCATTTAACACACAATATTCCCTCTACTCGCAAGGAGAAGTTGTCCAAATCCAAGATTTTGATATCTTTGGCTTCCTGGTCGATGGGATTAGACTCGACTACTAGTCTGTCATTACTGGACCATTTGTTCAGCTTAAATCCTCCTCTACTCAGAAAAGGACACAAGTTTTTCACCGCTCAGTTGCTGATTCAGAACAGGAAACAGATTATAAGCAGTCGTCTACATAAAGTTATGTACAGTTTCCTCAACCTCTGGTTTTTAGTCGTTCTTTTTGTCATCTGCCGTCTTCTTCAAGGCGAAGTTAACACAGTTATGGCTCCAATCTCCGCCAAACAAATGGACGGCTACTCTGTATATTTCTATTTGCAGTGTGGGGTCGCCATTTTCCCACCACAGGAACCGAAGAACTTCGCGGTCTTTGGGATGCACATGGCTTCTATATCCACCATGACTGAAACTGTATCTTCATGGAATCCTATCAGCTTGATTGTTAAGTCCGACCCCTGGAGAACCTCACTGTTGAGAGAAACTCCGCCATATATCGCAGTAAATACTACTCTCACGTTTACCGGTTTATTGAGATTAATTACACCATATTCCCCTTGAGTTATCACACACTCGTCTTGATCTGGGATATTTTCTGCGTAACCTTTCTCTAGCAGAAATTGGATTTCTGACTGAGAGAGCTCTTCTGGATCCCTGGGCAGTTTTCTGGCCAATGGCTGTAGACGGGTCTCATGCTTTGGAGAGCATGGTGGGTTAGATCGAAATGGTATTTGTTATTACGCTTAACACAAACTACCAAAGAACTAAGAAAGTACACAAAGTACGAAAGTAGGAAAAAAGAGAAACAGTCAACAGTTTTCAATGATGCAGGAAACACACAAGGTATGTTCTAGACGACTGAGTGAAATCAGTATTCAAACCGTGTACCATGCTCGAATATAAAGTGTCGATAATAAAATATTTATCTCAGTTGCGCTTTGAATGCAACTGTTCATATATCCAAAGCGGCGATCTAATTCTACACGATGAATATAAACCCCCCACAATCATGAAGCAGAGAAAGATTTATTTATTTATTAGATTGATGTTTTACGCCGCACTCAAGAATATTTCACTTATACGACGGCGGCCAGCATTATGGTAGGAGGAAACCGGGCACAGCCCAGGGGAAATCCACGACCATCCGCAGGTTGATGACAGACCTTCGGTATTTTTTATTTCATAATGTCCATTTGTACGCCTGGTGCTTATGAAATACAAATATCGCTTCGATCTAACCCACAATGCTTTCCAAAGCATGAGACCCGTCTACAGCCATTGGCCAGAAAAGTCAGATGCCAAGGGACCCAGAAGAGCCCTCACTATGCCAGTCAGAAATCCAGTCTCTGCTAGAGAAAGGTTACGCAGAAAATATCCTAGACCAAGACGAGTGTGTGATAACTCACGGGGAATATGGTGTAATTAATGTCATTTGTCCATTTGTAAGCCTGATGTTTGTTGGACAGGTGTCTATGACTCATCTATCATTCACAGACATATTGCTGTAGCTTTCTGGACCAACTTGACAGGATTCTAATAGCCAAAACCTTTGTAGCTGTTGGCTCAGTTTTCCTTTTCTTATTTCCACTGTGATCAATGCTTCTGGAATATCTTGTCCAATAATGAGACTTAATGCGGACTTATTTGTGGTTGGAAAAGAAATACCTGACAAATGAGGCCACTGTTCAAGGTCTTTAAGATCTGCAACATTGTCTTAAGCTCAGGGAAATTTGATGTTGCAAATAATCTGGGCATCTTTAAGCCCTGTCTGCCACTGATATCTGTGATCTGAAGTGAAATCAGTAGCTGTACTGTTTTCTTTGGCTAGGGTAGTGATAGTAAGAGGTGTTCTTTCTCCCTCAATACCATGCTGTTTCAACAGATCTAGAGAGCAGAATAAGTTGGTGTTCCCGCTGTCTAATATAGCCTAAGTTTACACAGATTTCTGATTAATGTCCTTGATTTTAACATGCACGATAGGCAGAGCACCTCGAAGCTCTCCAGCCCCTTTAGACTGACAAATGGCACGCTGTAATTGGATTTACCCTTTTTGTACAGTTACTTGAAATGTCTTGTCAGGTGTCTTTACAACTGGGGCAGACACAGGAAGCAGACGTGAATGTTTCTTCTAGTATCCATTTACTCCACATCTACTGTCTTGTCACACTTATTGGACCAATCTCTGGGCGAAATGCAGCTAAAACACAAGCGTTTTTCTCTAACACTGTCACATCTTTTCTCTGGTGTTAGCTGACGAAATGAATTACCCTTTCCCAGTCAGTGGTTTTCTGTGCAATAATGAGATGAAAGTGAACTCTCTGATTTGGTCTGGGACAATAAGCCACCTTTACTTTCACTTTGTGCCGTTTGGAAATTCAAACATTTACCTTTGGATTTCATGGGCATGCTTTGACCAGCTCGGCAATCGATGTTTGTAAGGTACCACCAAATACTGGATCTATGACTTCTTGTGCAGTACCCTCTATGAAGTCAAGCAGATGTGAAACATGTGGGTACTTTACATACTAAGTGTACGTACTGCCTGCTTACGCCACACTACGTGTAAATAGTGCGGCAGTCTCAATTATTTTAACCATGCGGATTGGTTGATCAATCTAGCCTTCACGTCCCATAGCAATTAGGGTGAAAACACAGCTTTTGACATCATCAGCATATTGTCGTAATGCTGCACCTCTCTTTGGCTTTATGCTTTTACTATCTGTGATTTTAGAAATCCATGCCTTTTGCTTTAGTGTACTGATTACCAAATCTTTTCTAAAACATTCTTTTAGCTTCTTGATAACCTGTCTGTGGTTCCATAACAGCACAACAGTTTATTACCTCCCTTGATTTACCTGTGCAATATTGCAAGAGTTGGCTGAGTTTTCCACTATCACCAAGTTCTGTTTTGTCAACACAACTCAAAGGATCTCATGAAAGTCCAGTATGTCAGAGGTCACCACTGAAAGTGACTAATATAGCTTTTGGCAGGTGTAAAGCATCTAACATGGTTCTTTGCATGTGAATAAATTTCTCTTTCATGTCTGTAGACTTTTTGATCATCATGTTGTCTTTCAACCTTTGATCTTACACAACCCTCATTGTATTGTGAAGACAAAAGTCTTGAGTCATGATCTGCCTTAAATCCAGATATATTTCCTGCTTGAAATGTATTATCACGATTCACTGTTGTACCAATATGCTCCCCATGTTCAAATGAGTTATTTTGCTGACGCAGAATAGACGATGACATAAATATTGCTTATTATCTGTATTTGCTTGAATTTGCTTGAATTTACCTGAATTTTTAACTCTCGCCTAGGCGTCTGTGTGCATAGCCATGGCTCAGCAAATGGGCTAAGGCAATGTTTATATGCCTCTGCATCTGGGTGGCCTATGTGTGACCAAGTGACCCATGAACTAGTTTAATACTGTGGGTAAGCTTTACCCTCAGCTTCCACTCCTTGTATTTGTTCTCTAAATTCAACACTTATCCATCCTGCTCAAGCTGTAATTGTTGTTTCTTTAAGTTTTGCACTTTCTTCAAATTTTCTGCTTGAGCCTTTACAGCAGATTTCTGTGCTTTAGCCTTAATAATCTGATTTGGTGTAGATACATTGCTTGCACTACAACTGCCGGCGGAATCTCCCGGCTTTATATTATCTTCCATGATACTTTAATCACGGAATTTTCCTGGTACTGATGTAGGATAAACAAGACCGCCCGTGACTCAGTTACCCAAGTGCTCCGCTTTATTTAACATAACTCTCAAGGCTATCTGTACAACATTACAAGTAAACAGTTGTGCTGGGGTGCTGAGAAACCGAAACAATGGGAAGCGTGTCAGCGGTGAGTGTAAGCGCTCTCGTGCGGTATAAGCTGAATGAAAACAAACAAAACAAAGCTGTACACGACAATGCCTCAAAATACACATAGCCATCAGACTATACATATACAAATCTCTCTGTCTACTCTATACTTAAAATTTCAATTACTGAGTACTGAATAACATATGATTAGCCGTTTACAAGTTACTTTTATTTTACGGTGACGAAATCTGATCACGTCTTGACTGCCGTCTTCGCAATATGTCAACGCTAAACCAACAGTGACATTCTGTATAATTTGTTCAATCAACACTTACAGTAAATCATATGTTTACTTACCAAATTTCTCGGCAGCCTTATGATCTTGCAGATTACATGTACATCAGATGACGTCCGTCAAAATACAGCCCAAAACTGAGAACGGGCTTTTATAATCTTAAAGCTGCATGAAGGGCTACCGCACCATGCTTGATTATTCGGCACAATCCAAACTCTTCAGTCTTAAAAATCGGGCGAACTGGAAACATAAAATACAAATTCTACAATTTAGTTTGGGGATATGCAATGAATCTGTAGGCTCTCAAACGGGCATTCGTGTAGCAGAGGTCATCTATAATGGGATGATAATTACAAAACCAAATTATGTAATACTCCATCTTCACGTTATACTAATCCACACACTCCTACTTGAAACAGAACCCATGCCTTAAAAATCGGTAATATGTACGGTTTCATGCAAAGGGAACAAGTCAACGGGTTTCGATCATGCCTGAAAGACTCAAGGAATGTTTTAAGATAATAAATCAAATCAGTATCCAAATCTTTTGCTAGTTCATAATCTGTCGATAACCATGGCCACTGTTCGCATATCCAACTGGTGGTGTTATGCAACAACGGCTATAAATATCGGTGGCCCGTAACATAGGACACTTATGTAAAACGGAGAATAGCCACTTGCGACAAAAATGATCTCGTGCAAGGCATGTCCATATAATATATGGTCAACATCTGCATATATATATATATATATATATATATATATATATATATATATATATATATATGCAGATGTATATATATATATATATATATATATATATATATCGCTGAAAACTATTTCAGTATCTAACTATTAAATGACCGTAACAATCCATATAGGCATATATGTATGAACCAAATTAAACGTTGAATTAGCCCACCCATTGGATGCTTGATAACCAGATTACAAATTTCCGCTTCATCTTGTTCATATTTTTCGGTTGATCAGTGTCCATTGTAATTTCTCCCCGATGGAAATCGTAACAAATCCCCCACCTCCCCACCCCCACCCCACCCACACACACACACACAGAACTATTCATGCATAGATCGTCTCGATTCGGCACGAAGCAAATGGTCCCTCGGTGCGTATAATCCAGTCAAAACATTATCTACAACAGTGACATTCCATACTTTGTTGGCTATCATACTAATGATGTTGGCTGACATCACCGGATCGACATCTCCCTTGAATGCGAAATTGTACTGACAAAGGAGAATGGAGCATGAAAAGCCATTGGTGGCATAAATGTTTTGGTTCTATTCTCCGCGCCTATATTGGGCAATCACAACTGTGGGGTTGAGGCTGAGTCAACGATACGCCTCACGATTTGTATGTGGGATTTGCGGTAGAGCAAAAACACTATGGACTTTAAGCGAAAAATTATGTTTGATCTGAGCTGTTTCCATTGCTAATGGTTCCATGGGAACACACAGGGTCTAATATAGATCGTACCGGAATTACATGTGGGTCTAGGAACTAGATTCGCATCTCAGACTTAATAAATAATTATGTTTTAAAGTAAATATCAAATAATTGATGATACATTGTGTGCATAGGAATGTTTTATGAAGTTAGTATTCTATGTAGGCTATTTGTTTAATTTGGTGGTTTTACCGGGGTTTAACGAAATGATTGAAAATGTTTCTGGGAAATGCCCAAATATATTACATTTGGGGTCCCCATTCCTGTGCTGGAACCCTATCACATGGACGATACTATTTTCATTTCAAGCCATTATGAATATAAATATGAAAATGCATGCGGAAGTGGAACCAACTGTGTTTAGTTATGAAATAAATATTTAAGCCAACATGCCAGTAATTGTCAATTTCCTGGGCCCGCTTGCACAAAGAGATCGGAGCTATACAATTATTTTTGATCCCTAAAGTTAAGTTACAATTGATTGCACAAATAAGTTACGCCGCTTGTTTTTCTGTAAACGTCTCCATGGGCTGAATTATAAAGATCGTCCCTACAAACGGCAATGGAAGTATCAAAGTTTTCTGGGGGATTCCAATGCAAGAACTCAGTTACATTTCAGAACCACAAATAAGTCACGTGACATTTCAACGTGTCTGTCGACGGTGAGGTGCTGGGTACCGCTGAAGTCCCAGCAATTCATGTTACCACAAGACAGCGAGTTAATTATTTTCATCGGTGAGGACAGTATATTAAACGGGTAGTATTCAAGGGTTCTCCGGAAAATGACATTCAGAACGAAAAGTTAGAATTTCAAAATCAATCCAGATGGACTATCGCAAGCTATAATTCAAAGTGCTGAAAACATGGACCTTGAAACGCACAGCAGTCTGAATATGCGAATTGTGAAAGATCCGCGTTCTGTCCGCGTTAATCTTGTTCAAGTCTACATGCACCTGGCCCAACCTACGATAATTACCACCTTAAACTTTCTCAGATTGCACGTGTATAATAAGACGTCTACGTCAACAACCTCCTGTTTTTATAATTTTTGACAGGTACACAGTCACTGAGCTAATAAATGAAGTATGTCTTCAGACCACAAAATGTCTAGGCAGTAGTTTAAAAGACTATTACTCTTCAGGTACAAACGTGTTTCGTTTTCACAAGATATATATGCATCCATGCATCGAAAGAGACATTCGTATACGGTAATTATGATTACATTACTGAGGTCTAAATATACCATCATTGTTATGCCTTAATTTAAGCATCTAGCGTTGAAATTTGTAGCTCACGAGCTGGGAACAGTTTTGAAATCTCCACCTGCCTCGCCCACCAGAAAGACGCCCATGACACACCTCTGACATGACACACCTATACCGCTGCTATAACCGCTCACCATTACAAAAGCAAGGGAGGTTAATAGGGTGGCATCAACTCAAATTACAAGCTGGTTCCAGTACTTCAAAAGACTCTGTATTTTCAACTTCTAAAAGTATCCACGGGATTCGCCTTGAGAGTTGCATAGCCGTTCACAGGTGTGCAAATGACGTGTTAGCGGCTGTTCAAGTCACTTTCAAACCTCACCTGGTCAGTCAGTTGCTCATCAGGATCCCGTGCAGAATATATTACTCTTGGCCGCTTCTTGTATAGATTTACTCTGCACATTGCTCGTAACGGCATTTGAATTCGGATCGCTATATCCGAGTTCCAGCATTTTACCAAGTAATCCATCTTGAATCTCTCACTAGCTACTTTCAGCTAGCACTACAAAGCTGCTCCTGTAGTAGGTTTCTGAAGACTTTTACATGTATAGTAAAGCAATGGTGATTACGAAGTCTGTAGCGCAATATCAACCTAGCCGTTATGGCAGCAAGATGGTTTCCACACCACCACATTTAAATCCTTCACTACTTCCATAATGCTCTGTTAACTCTTGGCACCTTGTCGCAGCTCTAATATTACAGCAATTAATAACGCAATAAGAAATTCATAAAACATAAAATAGTACAACAAAAATCATAAACCCAGAGCAGCGTTGACAGTAAGACATATAAAATTCTTCAAAAAGTCAAACGTAACCTCTTGTTAGTTTACTCCACCTAGGGTTTTATTCTAACTTCGTTTAAATGCTTAAAAGTAGCAACGTACATGCCCCCGTTTCAAGACACAATCTTAAAAGCTGAAACAATAATTCTGTGAAACGAGTATCTTTTGTCAAACAATGAAACGAGTGTGGTAGTCACCGCCTTCGGTTTCTGTGTCCATGCTAACTGATCGCTCAGCCTCTAACGTCGTTTGTCACCTCGACCTCTATGATAAAAGACGGCTGAGGCAGGTTAATCATCTAACTTGCATACCGAACTGGTAGGTAGTAAATATACTTGGTCAAAAAAGGAACTGTGCACTGACATTTCCTAAAATATAAAACGTGCGAACGAATAAGATCCTTATCAACCTGTAAGGTGCTGCCAACATCAGGAAACACATTGGTAGAAAAAATCACGTCTTGCATGAAAGGCATGGACAACGTGGTCTCCTATTCTCTGATCAACCAGTCAGCGCATAGAAACCATCAAATGCTTATTTAGCCTTCAGCCATTATAGAGAGCGATGTGACGTCATGTGTACTGTAAAGTTACACACATGGCCTAAAACAGCCGCAGCTTGAGAATTATGGACATGATTTCATCGAAAACACCGTTCGATTACGAATATTATTAGCGCTTCTTCTTAAAATATTGAATAAAGTGGTTACAGAAGTAGAGTCCACTTTTCTATACCTTGTATACCACCCTCTGTGACACTGTTCCTAAAAATTAAGCACGATTTTAGGGATCTTCACATAATAAACATACCGCGAATTTTGAAAGACCCACAGGTTAGCAATGCTGTACGGAATTATTTCAATACAGGCGAGAAAAATGGTGCAGACAACAGAAAATAGAACGTCCAGACCTCCTCAAATCCCCATACCTTCCTGACAAACCGATGTATTAAAACTTTTCTGGATTTCAAAAAATGCATCAATCCCCAAACAAAGCGAGTTTAATTGCGGGGTAGAGAAGCTGTACCACCAAACTTGTATCTACTCTCTTAACGGAGTCACTATAAGAAGTACAGTCATTTTGGAAAAGTACTGTTGTGTAATTGCAAAAAATTCTGGCGTCAACTGTATTCGATTCTTAAAACTCCAAACACCTCGATGAAGAACTATACACTCAAGTACAAGTGCCGTATAAGGACACGTATACTTGGGATTTCTCTACTCTCTCCATCCTATTTACAAGGGATACCATTCATGAGGTGTCTCGTTGTTCGTGGAGTTGCTTGAGTTTCTCATGAACAACATCTATGTGAAATTCGGCGAAACCATATATCAACTGTATGTAAGTATTCCGATGAGTATAAATTGTTCCCGTATGAATATGGCTATATGCGAAACTATTAAGGAGGAATCCTCAGCAGCCTCGATCTTCTTCATTCGACAGACACTGTATTGATAATCTGCTAGCCGTAAACAGTCTATACATAAAAAGGCTGTGGAAGATATATACCTACATTCTCTGGATTTATAGGAAACCAGACTTTCCAGATGGTACATCTTATCTGGAGCTATATTTGTACAAAGGCCAAACCCGTTTCCTCTCCCGCCGACTTTAGGACAAGAGGGATCGTTTAAATTTTGACATAGTAAATTATCCTTACTTGGACTGCAATATACTGAAGGGCCCCGCATATGGCGTGTACATACTTGTAGCATTTGTTAGATCCTGTGTGTTGCGAGCCGATTTCAATCAACGTCACAAGTTATTACTGCAAAAACTAGTGTGTCAAGATTATTCCATCAAACGCATTCACTCTAACTGTCTTAAGTTTTACTATGAGTATAATTCTCTTGTTAGTAAATGTGAACAGATTGTCCAGAATGTCTGGTTCTCTGCTCCCTTACTGTGTCTAATTCCGCTTAACCCAAAGCTTGTGATTGTATATTTATCGTGTTGAATTAGATCACCACGTTGAATATATCAACAGTCGCAATCAAAGCGCAACTGAGATAAATAATCTTTAGGGACAACTTACATTCTAGTATGGTACACGATTTGAATACTGATTTCACTCTGTCGCCTGGAACATTTTTGCGTTTTTACAATATCACTGAAAACTGTTGACTGCTTCTCTTTGCATGAATCCGTCCTGTGTTTGTACTTTATATACTTTCTTAGTTCTTTGGTAGTTTGTGTTAAAAGATGAAAAGGAACTATAAAATAAAGATTATGTTTGTATACCAAATAAAAAAAATTGTTCACCGGAATTTTTGTGAAAAGAATTTCATTTTGGGGTATTATTATTATTATTATTTATACCTGTTAATTAACCCTCTATATAATGCATATTTTCCGTCTACGGTCGGATATTTTAAAAAATTACGTCATCGTTGAACCCCTCCGATGTGCCCCGAGTCCAGTGAACCGTATCGCTACAGTGTGGGCAAGGTCTATCTACAGAATTCTTTTTAAACAGGGATCATCGTTGACATCAACTCTGCAAGCTACTTAATTTCCGCATTGACTGCTGGGGCCTTAAGAAAACTGTACTTTGAAGCCTTGTTCAACCCAAAAGCGAAAAAATGTGCTTATACTGTGATATGTTTTTACACATGATCATCTGCACATTAAAAAATAAAACCAAAACGTTTCATTTATCCTTTAAACGTCGGTTTTGGAACAGACCTGCTCTGAACTGCATCCCTTGTTAGACGACAGCAACTATGACGTCCCGCTATAGAACGCAGTATCCTGCTTATGTCATAGCAATGACAACTATTTTCTAGGTAATAGAATGTAAACAAAACATGATAAAAAATGTCGAATGATCTTAAAAGAGGTTCTATGTTTTTCAGTTTGAGGGTTCGTCGCATTTGTCTATTACATTTAATTAGGGCCATTGGATGGGAATTTTAAAATTCCCATCCAATAGAAAAAAAAATAGAATAAAATTTATCCTGGGTTTTCCAAATAAGTTTAAAATCTGAAAACCTGTCTTAGAGCTAGGTGTTCGATCAACTTAAACCGCTTTAACTCCGAAAGTTGACATTAGCCATTTTCCGAGGTCTCGCGTGCCTAACCACAGTTGACTGCTAAAAACATACCTTTTAAACGGGTCTCTCAAGGGAGGTTATTCGGTGCGACCCTATTGGCCTTGCGATTATTGACCTGGACGGTCTAGGTTGACGGCTGGTATACGAATGTCTGTTTTGACCCATATATTGGTGCATGTATCTTCTGAATGCCGTAAATGCCGACGGACGAGGCTTATTCCAAAATAAAGCCATAGCGAAAAAGAAAAAAATGTCAAGATTTGCTCTCCTGGAATGCAGAAGGGCTTACATACTTGTCTGAAACAACAGTGCGACACTCTAATTGTGTAGCCTTTGCTCTACAACGAGCATGCCGTAACTTGAAGCCGGTAACGGGCACACAGACTGAATTTAAATTGTTATTTCTGTGAGTTACCAACAGCAGTCTCCATTCAATAAAAATCGAGCTACATTTATTTTTACCGGTGATACGTTTTTAAAGCGTAGAAAATGAGCTCGATTGCTACTTCCACAGGTGTTGAGCGATCGATTACTGCCGACCCGACTGCGTGGTTAAATCCTGGCAGACTTTCACGGCATGATGTCACCAGGGCACCGGGAGCGAAAGGATAGGCAGACAGGTCTAACTTTAATACATTTTTAAATTGGGAATTGTTAACATTATGTTACTTACAGACTAAAATAACATAAATACTGCACCTGAGGAATAATCGGTGTGAAAATAAAGGCGCTGAGGATCTCCTTTAACTAGTCCAGTTCATTTTAGGATTGTTGTTTACAGGTATATATTTATGCATCGAAACAAATATTCGCATACTAGCCGCATAAACAACCCAAATGGGCGTTCCAGGTCAATAATCGCGCGGCAAATTAAAAAAAGGACTAGGAAAATATATAGAGTACAATATTAAGACGGAATCATGCGGAGAGAAGCATTTGACTGTTTTGAATTCAATATGATGTGTCTTCCAAAAGACTACGTATCTTTAAGCCATTTACATAACTAAAAGCCAGATCATGTGATCGTAAGTAGTGATTTGCGCACTTTTCTTAATTAAACGAAATTACTGCAAATGGAACACTTTCTATAACTTTAGTATCTTCGAAGCCTTATATGTCACAACCATACAGTAGAATTGGCTCAATACGTTTATCAATTAAAATCAGTTGTACAAAATTGCAGCGATGTTAATTGCAATTTATTAGATGTCACTGGTCTAGAATTATTCAGAATGATGTATTGTCATCATATGTAACATACGGTAATATAAAAACAATGCTAGCAGGCCTCGAGGATTTTAATTTAGTCCACCAGCAGAATCCTGGTTTATGCAGGAATACAATATAATTAAAGACGTACATCACAGACAGGAAAACCAGAGCAGCCGCGACAGTGTGATAACTGGCAAATGGCCACACTTAACCGGTGAAATACAGCATCTGGTCAATTTACCTCAGTCAGGGTTTTATTCTGACAGATCACGTAAATGCATAAATGATAGCAACTTACAGACTCCCTAGCACCATGGCTTAAGCAGAATTAGATAAAGAAAATGCAGTGATGTTAATTGCAATTTATTAGACGTCACTGGCGTAGAATTACTCAAAATGCTGTGTTGGCATCACATTTATCATACAATAACATTAAAAGAATGCAAAGGGACAGGCTTCGGGGATACTTAGCCCACCAGCAGAATCCTGGTGACATAGGACCTATTGTATAACACCAAGGTATTTACAATGTCAACTGGACACCCTTCAGTGTGGAACGTAGGTCTAGTACTGACACGAGTACCAAATATAATAATTTAATCATGTCGGCATTGTTAGAGAGTTTCCATAGATTACAAAATAATCGAAAGGCGTTATCATCATGGACAACTGCATCGTCTGTATTGAGTGGTCTGTCCACAAACTGTGGATAGTCGTGAGTTTTCTAGGTGACCGTGTATTCATGGTGTTAAATTAAATGGCCACGTTGGATATATGAACAGTTGGAATCTAAGCGCAACTGAGATGCCTATTTTGTTATAGACAACTCCTACTGATTCACTCAGTGGCCTTACCGTGCGTCTTTCCTATATCACTGAAAACTGTCGACTGCTTCTCTTTGCATGATTCCGTCATATTTTCGTACTTTATACACTTTCTAAATTCTTTGGTTGTTTGTGTTATACGTAGTTTTGGGAATTCGCCTTGCGATTATCGTTCATCTCACTGAACAGTTATGAAGAACAATGGTATTGTAATGGACGGGTTGCGAGAAATTTGGCCCCAGCTTGTAAACAGAGCCGGTTATATATTGTGGCACAATGACTCATGAGCCTCTCACCAATGCGGTCGCTGTGAGTTCAAGTCCAGTTCATGCTAGCTTCCTCACCGGCCGTACTTGGGCATGTCTTCCAGCCACCTGCGGATGGTCGTGGGTTTCCACCGTGCCCTTCCCGGTTTCCTCACACCAGTGTTGGCTTGTAGAAGTGAGATATTCTTGCGTGCGGTATGAAACACCAATGAAATGAATAAATAAATAGAATTAAAACAGAATGTACGAGACATTTTTTCCATGTTGGACTCCACTTCTACAACAGAAGAACGGTGATATTTGACCCGCACATATTTTGCTACATATTACTCATAGAAAATTTACGTGGTGTGAACTGAGCTGGACGGGCGCGCTATAGCAGCATCGCCGTTTTAGGACAAAGGCTAGCGGCACCCTACAGACTGCTGTTTCAAACAAACAATTAACTGAACAACTTTTACATTCCGGGAGTGAAAATCTGGACGTCTTTTCTTTTCCGTTAGGCATTAACTGGGGGTGGGGGGGGTTAAATTATAAGGCTCGTCCTTCGGCCTTTCATTTAAAAAGGTAGGACTGAAGTAGGCCTCATACGGCTACGATCGAGTCCCCCGTAGTCAAAGGGTGATTTTTATGAGATCTGGTCCATATTTTCTCAATCTGTGCCATTTTTAAGCAATGAGCGTCATCATCGCCCAATTGTATAAATCTTGAAAGAACCTTGCCACTTTCCGGGAAGGACATCGCCATCTGGCATTCCAATCGCCCATCAAGCTGAAGTCAGAAAAATTTGGAAAGACCCTCATGGAATAATCGTACAGGTCATAAAAACAGTCACCGTCAACACTTTTTCCGTTGGACAATATATACACAACCGGCAACAGCTAGATATCTCCCAAATAAATTACATAACCAGTGCATATATCCACATTACATATGGGTTGTCAGCCTTAATTTCTGTAAAATAAATAGCAATATTTTTCAATTGGTTTCGTTTCGGTCAGCATCACAACATCATATCTGCTGTCAAATACATCCAACTCTGCAGACAGGAGTTTCTGCTTTCATTTAACATTGACTGAACACAGTTTGAGCCCTTTAAGCGAAAACACTGATGTAACGCCATTCTCACTGCAATTATTACATTGGCCCTGGAGGCAACTATGTCGGAGCGTTGGGCGCGATCAAAGCAGCGGATAAAATGTACCGCACGGGTCATTTTACAAACAGCGAAATGTAATTTATGATTCAAACCTCGTTTTATCTGGTATGTATAATGTTTGACCTGGCCCATAATAGGACCCTTCGTGGGCGTCTGGGAGTTAAGTTATTATGTCATGTACTGTCTCAAAACTCTTAATTATACCAATCGTCAACCGCAACAGAGGTTTCAAGTCAATAACGTACTGTAAAACACTAAGCCATGGAGACCAATTTCCAAACCAATTTTCAAACTTCAAAAAATGGCGTTTGTTGCCTCAACCTTGCTTGGCGCTCAGTATAGAGGTTAGAGCAAGGAGACTGTTTGGTCCAGGGTCAGATATAATGTGACAGGTAGGGGTGTAATGTTTGGTGTCTTCGGCATAAGACTTTAGAAGCGGCAGAACTTTGGCGGCTCGGACTCCGTATGTGTACGCAAGCACCTTATAACTCTTCGTTGTCATATGACTGAAAAATAAAGGTCGACGTAAAACCCTGGGTATGTATACATATATAGTGTTTTAGCGACCAACCAGAGCGCCACAGATAAACGGCGCTGCAAGTTGCCCACCTTTTAGATGGTTAGACGTTCATTTAGATCATTATACGCTATACGTATTAACCTGCTCAGTTATTCAATATAAAGCGATCAGTTTGATCTACCTTCGCCAAATTGCCCTAATGCATAGCGTCACATTATCAATACTATACGTGCCCATGTATATAATCCATTGTCTCATTCTACTTCTATATTGTTGTTTACATGATCATACCTGCCCTCAACGGAGAAAACTATAAATTAACACCTTTGCTTTGGAAAATTCTGGACGCATTGGACATGTTCTAGTTGTGAAAATAAATTATCGGTAATTAGTGAAATTGCAAAAGAAGGTGTTCCTCTTTCTAAACTACACGATAACAACTTTTGATGATATATCTTTATTCGGCATTCCCAAGCCCTATAGTACATTTAACTTGATTAGAGTTTTAGCCTACTCTAAGTCGCGTACGACGTGGATGATTCGCATGTCCGTCAGCTTAATTGGTGAATGAAAAAGATGACATTGTACTGGAAACCACCGCATTTCGCAACGCCATCTTCATGGTCCGTTTTACTAAGCATTCGCAGCATGCGCCTGACGTAACATCCATGGTAACATATAGTGAAGAGATATGTAACCATGGTGATTACCCTTGACAGCTTTGTAACGCAGATCCCGTAAGGCATTAATTGAACCAAATGAACTTGCGTTCGAACATGCGCGATTATGGGATCGGGGCTTACACATGCCATATACAGAGTGAGATAATACATCCGATATACGTCTGAGCCAGGAACGGCGTCACAGGCCTGTAAACACGAGATAATTACTAAAGCAATATTTAAACTCAACGACATGGAGAGCAAAACCACGGCACCCACGAAAACCAGATTATCAACTAGTGAAATACAGCATCATGTCATGCTTTTGTGGTATGCCAACACAAAATGAACAGGCAAAGTTTAGAAGTTCAATGACAGCGACATTGATATACGCATGTTGGATGTATTCACGCAGGCAAAATATTAAATGATGTCTGCTCAGTTATTATGGTACGTTAATCGTGATGGATAAGTCCGAAAGTGCAAAATAGTGTTGATGAACAGTTAGAATGGTAGAATCAAGAGCATACTCAAAAAAGTCATTCACTCTTGTTATTTTTATGATATTGAATTATGTATGTCGCTCTTCACAATTAATCGAATACTGTTGGTCAGTTGCGCAAAGTATATGTTAAAATTCGGGAATGTCGCAGATTGGCTACACAAAACTCAGCTTTCACATATTTCCGAGATATAACAACACATGCTCAAACGAAATGATTCCATGGTTGCTTGCTCTTCCAGGTATATATGAGTTACTTTCATAAACATTATGTTGTGGGAAATATCTGTAATAAGCTTGTAATTATTCATTAAACGATATTTTGAATGAAAGCCATATCGACACATTCTTCAGTGGTCAAAGGGAGGTAATACGCCAAAAACCTGATCAGGTTTACGTCCCTTTGGTCTTTGTTTGCCAACAGGGCAGGTGGCGGTTTTGGTGCTCATCAGTATATGCATGCGCAGAACGAGATATAAGTGCTCACATGACCAGGGCAAAAATAAATTGCTTGAACGACGTTCGGTGAGAGACACGGGTCAGTAACCATGACGTAAGGCCTTGTCTGACTTCATCCATGCAGATGACTGGCCAGTTTAGGCACTAAACCTGCCTGTTCAGCGAGAGCTGTCTAGCTTCTACTCGCTCGAGATAATAACAATTGCAAGGCTAAGGCATGCCTCTACCACATGAGCAGTTAAAGTTCAAAAGTTCATTGACAACGCCATCTTAATACACTTCATCCACACTATATATATCCAGGCAAACGTTAAAGGTCAACTGACCGATTTTGTATATGCTTAGATGTAGGTGTGCAATGTGCTATTATCTGAAGCCATTAGGTAATGATAAAAGAAACTCACAAAATCTTGATATTTTTCTAAATGAAATCTAAATTTTATACTTGACAGGCCTATACTTCGTTTTGCACGATTACTGATCGAACACTGAAGGACGGTACGCTGCGCCAACCAGTCTGAAATTAGGGAATGGCGCAAAATGCATGCGCAACACTCAGCTTTCACACATTCACACCTGTTCAAGCGATATAAATCCATAGCATAAATAGAATTTTCACAATTTTGTTTTTAAAATAGGCCTAGCTTGTTGTTTTTATCTCCAGTCAGACACGTTTGTATTCTGTTTTATTAAGCTCTTCGAGTTAAATTAGGTGAATCTAAATGGCATGTGACATTGTATTTTGTTCTTTGTTTTCTACTCTGTTTGTCATACTTTACCATAATGAGTACTGTTCCTGTACGACGGTGCGGTTCTAAGAATTAGGCCTATAGTGGGAAATAAACGAATATAAAAGACTACAGCTATAGAGAAAAACCGGATTTTGTGAAATGGCCATTCGTCACCGGTGACCTCATAATATAATAACAGTTCTTAACTAATAGCAAATTACACGCCCATCTAGTCGCTTAAAAAAACGACGACCTTTCACTTGGCTCTAGTTAAACCGTCTCACTTAAAGCCGGTGATACCTGGAGTAAAATGCGGGTGCTCATTGGACGATGGTCTGTCGTCTGAACAGCAAAAAGAAGCGACACTTCATTACACCATTCAGGCAAACTGAGTTATGAGTGAATTTGAGATTATTATAGAAATGAATAAATGTGGAGACAAAGCGTGTAGTTGCATTTCTTATTGCACTTTGCAAAATATTTCTTGTTTAATGCATTTCAGTTAAATCAAATTATAGTCATCGAGACAATCTGAAACTATAAGTTCGTCACCATGATCGCTACTCTAGCTGATTTTGCTTTACATGTCTTTATATTCAATTCACTACTTGATCTGCTTTTATTAGGCACAATGTTGTTCGCTTGGACAGGGAAAGACGACAGCGAGATAGCTGATGGCAAATCTGATCACCTTTTAGTTAACCAGTTCTGGTTTTATTCTAACTGTTCATGTATAAATAATTATTGCCTATTCAATAATATTTTAATAATACGACGACGGCCAGGCTAGTCAATTTAAGAAAAATCTTTAGGTAATTTATTGCTAATAGAAATCTTTATGTGCCTTGGCAGTTTCGAGGAAAATATCGTATTCAGTTACTTATTTTCGGTGTTTCAATAGAGTTTGGCCCTTTCCGTTTCCTCGATAAGATATATTTCGTCTAAATCTGGGGAATGTCCCATAACAGCTGCGAGGTCATCGAATTCCCCATTTTCCGAGAGAAAAACCTCTCAGTAAATCTGGCTGAAACTGGAGAATGTAGCAGATCGGCTTCCCAAATTGACTTATTCCCAACTTTACGAAAAAAAGTTTCCACTACTTAAAGGGATACAGAATCGATAGAGTTAAGATAGAGTTTCCTGAACTAAACCCTTCAACTTTATCAAGGTTGAATAAATCTGCCATACCTAGAATTCATCGAAGGCTATACAGGTCTTGCCTATATCCAACCATTCGGGGACGATTCGATATCTCTTTAACCTGTGAATATTACGATTCTCTAAAATGCTACTATTTTTCTCTTTAGAAAATAGTTCGCATAAGCACTCCACAGGACTGGTTTTGACTTTGGTTTTAGTTTGATAAAACATTTTGAACTCGATCCTTATTTTCAATGATCAAACGGTCAAAGTGAGAGAATATAACATGCTCTCCAATATTTACCTCCCTTTGTCCAGCAACTGCAGTTAACACAACATATACTAATATTCCACTCGACTGAACAGCTTCCATTGAACAGCTTACCAACATATCGTCTTTGTTAAACATTAGACTGCATGTCAGAATCATAGTTTATATATCATCCAGAAAATAATGGCAAGAGCAATCTTAAGAAATATTTCCATAGAAAAAATAGTACAGTGAGCTAAAGAGTTAGATCTAAATTACAAAGAAATGTATAATTTGAACCAGATATAGCTGAGACTAAGTACTTAACTGAACCCACCATAATAGCTACAAATACACTCGGTTGTGATAACACAAGTGCGATAACCGATGGTTTGTGACTATGAGCATTCTATTTCATCACATCACCATGGCGCTTAGACTATAAACAGCTGCAGTAAAAGGGAGACCGATACATTAGTATCGCCCGAATCATCGAAAACTCTTGTCTACTTCACTGTTATAACTCAATTTTGTCAGCCTTTAATACTTAATATTAATGTATTATTTCTTACGTATACATTTGGAGGCTGGTGTTTCAGGTTGTTTGGGAAATGGATCCAGTGATGGTTTACTGATGCTACACGAATGTCGGACTTTAAGGCTTAGATTCAAATCTGTGTACGTGTGTAGCATTAAAGCACCAAATGGATGCTCTTAGCTGGGTTGATCTCGTCGCCTCTGGCCGGCCTTTGAACAATAAGGGTCATGTGCTCTCGTGCAACTTCCGCTGGTTTAGCTATTGCTTTGGCCCGACATCAGAAAGGCTAACTCATGGGCACCTGGCGAGGGATGTCGGTTATGCAAGCACTCCCGAATACGCTGTATGCTACCTCAAATGAATAAATGAAAGACTTACTGGTACTAAATAAAGATAAAGATACAGCACAGCGCAAACTAAATTACCACCATTTTGGACGCTCAATCCACCCATCAAGTCATGTGGGTATATGTTTCTTCCATGAGAAGAAAAATAACTTCGCTGTAATTAGACCTAAGTGTGCGATATGCCAGCGAAGATCAGCATCTTACAAATCACTGTATGACATGTCTTTATAAGGGTTATGTGCATTTTGTAACATTTTATATGTTGTGTCTTAATTCATGGACTGTCAAGGTCCGCTTTCCGCTTTTACCCAGTTACCCACTCTTTGACACAAAGGACCGCTGATCTGCGACGTTCCCAGAATTCAACATATTCCGTTTGATCGGAATCCGGGGAATATCGCAGATTTGGTGCCCAAGTTCCATAATTCTCCATTTTCCGAAAAATAAAACTTTTGCTGAATACTCTAAGGACTGTCAACGTCATACATTTTCATTGCAGTACAGTGAGTTGAATTCCTTCCTCTGGCAAAGTCAAGGTTACAACAAGCTATTTGTGGCGCCGACAAGTGTTTTTCCAAAATTAAACATTGCTCGTGGTCAAAGGGAGGTAAGTTGGTCTATGACAGCAGCTAAGTTGTGTATTGTGTTTTTGTGTTTGATAACGTGCACAGCTTAGGTGTTCATCTGTGGTCAAAGGGAGGTAATTTAACAATATGTCAAAAATTACCCCCCTTTGATCAGCAAATTAGCACATAAACAGTTATCAAACGCAAAAACACAATACATTAATCCGTCATGAACTTGTCCCAGTGCTACTAAAATTATATTTAATGTTATTAAACAGAAGCAAAGTATTTTGGCACACTCCCAAATATATATTTCCTTATGGATGCATTAAATAATTAACACAAAATGGTTAACAGGGATGAGGCTGGCAACATCATTAAAAACAAAAATAGTTAGGCTACTCTTACACTGATACTACAACATTTCAAATAAGATATCAGGTTCCTACCACTTATTTGTAATAATACCCTTATTAAAGATTTACGGTGTGAAATATGGGTTTATTTTCATTAGCCTTGTTATATATGGTACTTTCCATGTAAGTCCAATCCAACACTGAAACTCCTTAACTCTATCTGATACGTGTTTACCACTCAGATCGATTAGGTAATTCAGCTAGTCCGTGGAAAACTGCGATTTTTTGTAGAGTCCAACACTTAGTTCATATTTAGCTGAATTCGACGAATGTCGCAAATCAGATGCTCGTGTCTCAATATTCTCTGATTTCCGACCCAAACCAGCAGAATGGATGTTAGGGAATGTCGCAGATTGGATATCCAAGTCCAAGTATTCTTCGTTTTCGAAAAATAGCTAATTTTCTTGTAATCCTGGAACGCACGGCATTAGAACTTTGTTTTTACACTGAACTGATTTGCATTCTTCGGAAGACGGCTGCCAATGTGTAATTGACTGTTAGACATTTATAATTAACATATGAATAGCTACATTAAAGTGAACGCGTTATTCATGACGCTGTGGTCAAAGGGAGATAATGTTATCTGTATTTCGCGAATTACTTCCCTTTGACCATACATGGCCGGATGCGCACAAACGGACTACCGTCAATTTATCATGACATCCTAAATATTCTCTGTTCGTTTACATCAAAGCGTATTGGCATGTAACTTACATAATTGGAATCCCTGTTGCCCATTATATTTAAGCGGCGTGTAGTTCACCTTTCACATTTCTTCAAAAACATTTTGAGATATTTGACGCTGCCTTAAAAGGTTTTTTTAACTGTGCGCTTTTTTTAACTGTGCGCTTTTTTTAACTGTGTTTTTGTTTTCCACGTTTACAGTCGGGATTTTTTCTTTCTTTTTTTAAAGCCAGAAAATTGCCAGAAAAAGATCTCAGGCCACGAGATAATAAGCCAATCGGATTACAACTTGGTTCGTAGTTTCGTCTAAATCGCGATACCTGCGGTTAAATGAATGGCTAGTCATATCTGGGCCCGACTTAGTTATCTCGAGCCCTCAGATAATCATGTAGTGATAGTGTATAATTTTAAAGATGTAAAACATAAAAAGTAAAACCAGAGCAGCGACGACAGTGTGATAAGTGGCAAATGGTCACACGTAACCCGTGAAATACGGTCTATTATCAGTTTATATAGCCATATAAATTTGAGGGATGTTGCATAGGCTATCTACTGCCCTACTTCTTTTTCTCCAAGCGAACAACACATTAAGTGAAAGACAGCGCCTGACTAATGTTTATATCCACTGAAAGACCACCGTTCAATGTATCTTAAACCGGCATTTAACATTTTTTCGATGTTTTTGAGCACAGTAAAAGTTTAGTGAAACTTCGTCTTGTCACAGTTCCAGCACGTCTCCATTATCGACCCCCAGCTGACGTGAGGTTTACTCTAGCCCTCTAAAGTTAAAGGTATTTCCTGTGTAATAGCCGAAGCAGTAGCCTATTCTGACACGAATGAAAATAAATCCAAGCACCACTGAAGCTGATCTAGGCATTCGAATGTCGTTGGAATTTATGCTTTAGTTTTCTATGAGAGCAGTGCCGACCTAATTATAACGAACGTCAGAGAAAGCACCTTGGCTTAAACACAGCGTTTCAATAATTTTACTGTATTTTATATAAGAAAACAGGGGAAAAAACATCCCTTGTGTGCGAGAAAGACAAGGGCAAAATTTAAATTCTTCAGTTCTAATAAATTTAGGGCAAATATAACAGCTAGACTTCTGCAACTCTAGACATCGATGTAGTTTTGCAACTCCAGGCGTCAACCATAACAGACATTCCATAATAGACATTCCAAACCTGAAGCCCGTGAACTCGATTTGGAAATGTTTATACCACTGCGATCGAGTAATTCAGTTAGTCCTAATACTAACTGCGATCTGTTGTAAAATCTTCAATTTCCATAATGACATGGGCTATCCAACACATAGTTCATATCAAGCTGAATTCAGGGAATGTGTCGCAAATCAGATGCCAGTGTTCGTATTCCCTGTTTTCCGACCCAATCCAGCAGAACGGAATATGGGGAATGTCGCAGATTGGATGTCAAAGTTCATTGATTCTCCGTTTTCCGAAAAATAGCACATTTTCTTGTAACTCTCGTACACACATCGTTAGATTTTTGTTTTACATTGCACGGATGTGTCTTCTTCGGACGAAGGCGGCCGATGTGTAATTGCCTGTTAGACACTTGTGGGTAACATATAAACAGCGACATTGAAATTCACACTTGATTCATAACGTTGTGGTGAAGGGGAGGTAATTTTATCTGTGTTTTGTGAATTATTTCCCTTTGACCATACATGCCAGGGTGAGAGCCAACGCACTAACTTCAACTGTTCACATCTTCGGTGTTCTCTATTTGTTTGCACGGAAAGTTGTTTTCATTTTAGCACGTAACCTACATAATTGGAACCCCTGTTTTCACAACTGGCTTCGATTTAATCGGTTGCAATTTAATCCGGCTTGACTTATGGCCGCGTGAACAAGGCATTATTTTTAGTGATACCGAGTAAACGCAAGAAGTGTTCAACTGATTTCAATAGATCCGGTTGCAAGAATATGCATATCAGCTGGATTTTGAATGAATGCATGAATGAATATTTGGGGTTTAACAATACGTCAGTCACATGGCTACGAGCAGTCAATAATTAGGTGTGTGTACATATAATTTGTCTCCCTGTGACAGGGCGAGTCTGTACTGCCAAAGCACACGTTGTCGCCACTGAATTATAATGCCGAAGACAAGTCAAATATGACACCCCACCCAATCACATTATATTGACATCGGGTCAACCAGTCCTGTTTCCTTTCTCTAATCTCGTAGTGCTGAGCGCAAAGCGAGACAGCCACAAGTATACCTTTAAAGTCTTTGGTATAACCCGACCCAGGTTTGACCCCGGCTGTCCCGATTTTGAGGCGGAAGCTCTAATCAGTAGGCCACCGAAGCGGTCAGCTGCGTTTCGAATTAATGCAACTGTATATATTTCCAATGTAATGGGTTATCTTACCACGATGTATATACCACCCTTAACGCCGTGTTAAGCAGAATTAGCCAGTCATGATCGAAACACTGTGTCAGATCTGAGATGCAAAATTTCCCATCCATTTTAACACACAACAGCTTCTGAACAAACGACAGATATATCATTAGTGAGTTAGTGGTATGCCGACTTACACGTTCCGCTTTGGGATTATAGGGGACGCAGAAACTGAATGTTTGAAGGCTGTTTTACTGATATGTACTGTACATTATATAGACCTAGATGAATATTGCATACAACACCCTATTCCCACGTTTTTATTCTCCGATGGAAAAACACTCGAGCTTATAATTTGTTCACAATTCGTGGAAAAGATGGGACCTCTAATTTTAATAATTCTTCATTTTCCTACAGTTTGTTCCACGACAAGTCCTTATAATATATCCTTCAAGCCCAGGGATTGGGATTTTTAAAGTAGCGGATACTGAATTCACGACCAAATATTTTTGGCAGTTGCAACAGCGTTTTTTGAAGAATAGTCCCTTTACTGACAACCGTAGCATGAGATAAGGGAGATAATTTGAGGGGATGCTTAAGTGATTACTTCCCTTACATCATGTATGAATCGGCCTAGCGTACACTATCTACCGTACTCATTCAAGTTGAATTGTTGATCGTGTTCTTAAGTTTTACAAGGAGTAGAATTCTCTTGTAGGTAAATATGGACAGAGCTTCAGAATCTCTGGCGCTCTCCTTCATGATTGTGTCCAATTCCGCTTAACCCGGAGCTAGGGGGTGTATATTCATCGTATTGAATTACATCACCACGTTTGATATATAAACTGTTGCTATCAAAGCGCAGCTGAGATACATATTTTGTTTTCGACATTTTACATCCTAGCATGGCACACGACTGAAATACTGATTTCACTCGTTCGCCTCGAATATACCTTGCGTCTGTCTGACATCGTTTAAAAACTGTTGACTGCATCAGTCCTTGACAATTAATGTTGTGTATTCAATCCACCATATTAATACTGATCTATGCGTCAGAACAGACAGCGGTCCAGCGGTCAACCAATGTTGCGGTCAAAATAATAGCAAGGTCAATTCCCAAAATGACATTAACACAAACCACCAAAGAATCAAGGAAGTATATAAAGTACGAAATTGGGACAGAATCAAGCTAAGAGAAACAGTCAACAGTTGACAATGTTGAAACAAAGCGAATGTATATTCTAGGCGAACGAGTGAAATCAGTATTGGAATGGTATACCATGCTAGTATTAAGTTGTCGATAATAAATTGTGTATCTCATTGGCGCTCTGATTGCAACTGTTCATACTTTCAACGTGGCCTCTAATTCAACACGATGAATAAACAGTCCCTAGACCCGGGTCAAGCGGAACTAGACATAATCATGAAGCTGAGCGCCAGAGATTCTGCACGCTCTGTCCATATTTACTTACAAGAGAATTATACTCATTGTATAACTTAAAAAACTTGGAATAAAGGCATTTGATGGAATAACCTTGACACACTAGTTTTTGCAGTAATAATTTGTGACCTTGACTGAAGTCACATAACACATGATTTAACAAAAGCGACAGGTAGAGATATGTAAACGCCATATGTAGGACCCTTTTGATATTTGCAAAAATATATGTCCACAGACTACAGACTCCCCCAGATGTACCACAGGGACTGAACAGTAGCGTATATTTCTTCTGACGGTTATCAAGTACGTTTGGCATGGCAGGATCTTTCAGAACTTTCTTAGAAGTATATCGACTTAAAGGTTCCGCTTTGAGATAAAGGAATCGAGGCGCCAGAACTTGAATGCCTGAACAGGCTATTTTACAGATATAATTTCCCGTTAATTATATAGCCTTATAAATTTGAGGGATGTTGCATATCTACTGCCCTACTTCTTTTTCTCCAAGCGAACAACACATAAAATGAAAGACAGCGCCTGACTAATGTTAATATCCACTGAAAGACCACCGTTCAATGTATCTTAAACCGGCATTTAACATTTTTTCGAATTTTTTGAGCCCATTAATAGTTTAGTGAAAATTCGTCTTGTCACAGCTCCAGCATGTCTCCATTATCGACAGCCAGGTGACGTGAGGTTTACTCTAGCCCTCTTAAGTCAAAGGTATTTCCCGTGTAATAGTCGAAGCAGAAGGCCTATGGCACATTGAAGTTGTACATTGCGGCGATGAAGGACCAAGTAAATAGCTTTATACAGAGGGCATATTGTATCATTTATACAGTTGACGAGCAGCCTCCACATTGCCCGGTCGGGGTATTCATGGTAACAGGTCATAGCCTCCGGAGAGATTGTGCTGGTACCGGTAATTCTGACCCTTTTTAAACGTTTACAAAAATACAATATGATTCATGCTCAATTCTGACACGAATGGAATAAATCCAGAACCACTGAGACTGATGTAGACTTTTGACCGTCGCTGGATTTTATTCTTTAGCTTTCTATGAGAGCAGTGCCGACCTAGTTATTGCGGACGTAAGAGAAAGCACCTCGGCTTAAACACAGCGTTTCAATTCAATCATTTTACAGTATTTTATATAAGAAAACAGGATAAAACATCCCTTGTGTGCGAGAAAGACAACGGGCAAAATTAAATTTTTTCCTTTCTAATAAATTTAGAGCAAAAACAACAGCTAGACTTCTGCAACTCTAGGCATCGTAGCAGTTAGAGTTTTGCAAGTGTAAGGCGTCAACCATAACAGACATTCCAAACCTGAAACCCGTGAACTCGATCTGAAAATGTGTTTATTCCGATCGAGTAATTCGGTTAGTCCTAATACTAGTGTGGTTTGTTGTAAAGTCTTCAATTTACATAACAACATAGGCTATCCAACAGATCATTAATATCTAGCTGAATTCAGGGAATGTTGAAATCAGATGCCAGTGTTCGTATTCCCTGTTTTCCGACCCAATCCAGCAGAACGGAATATGGGGAATGTCGCAGATTGGATGTCAAAGTTCATTGATTCTCCGTTTTCCGAAAAATAGCTCATTTTCTTGTAATTCTCGTACACACATCGTTAGATTTTTGTTTTACATTGCACGGATGTGTCCTTCTTCAGACGAAGGCGACCGATGTGTAATTGACTGTTAGACACTTGTGGGTAACATATAAACAGCGACATTGAAATTCACACTTGATTCATACCGTTGTGGTAAAGGAGAGGTAATATTATTTGTGTTTTGTGAATTATTCCCCTTTGACCATACATGCCAGGATGAGAACCACAGCACTAACCTCAGTTGACCACATCTTCAGTGTTCTCTATTCGTTTGCACCGAAAGTTATATTCATTTTTTCACTTAACCTATATAAATGGAATCCCTGTGACCCTTCATGTTTAAGTGCCTTTTTCACATTTCCTCAACATTTAAATCAAAAGTGATTTAAAGATCGGCCAAGATTACATGTAACTATCTGCTAACTTTCATTGTCGTCATTCTCGTGTTTTACTGTCCACATTCCTGCTAGCGACGTGGCTTAGTAAGAGAGTTTCATGGTTTGAGCCGGTTTATCTGTGCCGTGTGAACAGTAACTGAATCAAATGTACTGGATACACATTTTAAACTATTCTTGCCATTAGTGAATTTAGTGAAAATATTTGGGGTTTAACAATACGTCAGTCACATGGCTACGAGCAGTCAATAATTAGGTGTGTGTACATATAATTTGTCTCCCTGTGACAGGGGCGAGTCTGTACTGCCAAAGCACACGTGGCGCCACTGAATTATAATGCCGAAAACAAATCAGATATGACACCCCACCCAATCACATTATATTGACATCGGTCAACCAGTCCTGTTTCCTTTCTCTAATCTCGTAGTGCTGAGCGCAAAGCGAGATAGCCACAAGTATAACTTAGTCTTTGGTATAACCCGACCCAGGTTTGACCCCGGCTGTCCCGATTTTGAGGCGGAAGCTCTAATCAGTAGGCCACCGAAGCGGTCAGCTGCGTTTCGAATCAATGCAACTGTCCATATTTCCAATGTAATGGGTTATCTTACCACGATGTATATACCACCCTTAACGCCGTGTTAAGCAGAATTAGCCAGTCATGATGGAAATACTGTGTCAGATCTGAGATGCAAAATTTCCCATCCATTTTAACACACAACAGCTTCTGAACAAACGACAGATATATCATTAGTGAGTTAGTGGTATGCCGACTTACACGTTCCGCTTTGGGATTATAGGGGACTCAGAAACTGAATGTTTGAAGGCTGTTTTACTGATATGTACTGCACATTATATAGACCTATAAATTTGATGAATATTGCATAGCTAACGCCCTATTCCCAACTTTCTGTTCTCCGATGGAAAAACACTCGAGATTGTAATTCGATCACAATTCGTGGAAAAGATGGGACCTCTAATTTTAATAATTCTTCATTTTCCTACAGTTTGTTCCACGACAAGTCCTTATAATATATCCTTCAAGCCCAGGGATTGGGATTTTTAAAGTAGCGGATACTGAATTCACGACCAATATTTTTGGCAGTTGCAATAGCGTTTTTTGAAGAATAGTCCCTTTACTGACAACCGTAGCATGGTCAAAAGGGAGATAATTGAGGCGATACTTAGGATTACTTCCCTTACACCATGTATGAATCGGCCTAGCGTACACTATCTACCGTACTCATTCAAGTTGAATTGTTGATCGTGTTCTTAAGTTTTACAATGAGTAGAATTCTCTTGTAGGTAAATATGGACAGAGCTTCTGAATCTCTGGCGCTCTGCTTCATGATTGTGTCCAATTCCGCTTAACCCGAGCTAGGGGATGTATATTCATCGTGTTGAATTACATCACAACGTTTGATATATAAAACTGTTGCTATCAAAGCGCAACTGAGATACATATTTTGTTTTCGACATCTTACCGGTACATCCTAGCATGGCACCACGACTGAAATACTGATTTCACTCGTTCACCTCGAATATACCTCGCGTCTGTCTGACATCATTAAAAACTGTCGACTGAAACTCTAAGCATCGTAACAACTAGACTTCTGCACTGCATATCCATAGGCTTCTGCAATTCTACACAACACTTGGATCTGCATGCTTTTGTGAATATCACTCCGATCCAATAATTCACCTAGTTCATAATACTGTGATCTGTTGTAAAGTCTTCAATTTTAATAGCGACATGGGCTTAGTTCAACACTTAGTTCATATTTTGCTGAATTTATCGAATGTTGCAAATCAGATGCCAGTGATTTCATATTCCCTGTTTTTCCGATCCAATCCAGCAGAACGGAATATGGGGAATGTCGCAGATTGGATGTCAAAGTTCATTGATTCTCCGTTTTCCGAAAAATAGCTCATTTTCTTGTAATTCTCATACACACATCATTAGATTATTGTTTTACATTGAACAGAAGTGCATTCTTTGAACGAGGGGCGGCCGATGTGTAATTGACTGTTAGACACTTGTGGGTAACATATGAACGGCGACATTGAAATGAACACTTTATTCATAATGTTATGGTCAAAGGAGATCATTTTATATGTATTTCGCGAATTACTTCCCTTGACCATACATGTCAGCATGCGAGCCAACAGACCACCTTCAATTTATCAAACTCTCTCTGTTGTCTATCGGCTTGTTCCGAGCGTTGCTTGTATTTTAGCACGTAACCTACATTATCATTGAAGACGTGCAGAATAAAGAGAAAAACCAGAGGAGCCACGACAGTGTAATAGCTGGCAAATTGTCAAAAGATACCGGTGAAACACGGCCTCTAGTCACTTTACCTCAGTCAGGGTTTTATTCTAGTAAATTATCCCGATGGATATACAACCCCTACTAGGTTAATCGGAATTAAATAGAATTAAAAAGAAGCCTTCTAAAATGAAGGTAATCATTACTGAAGTGATCAATAATATTTCGATTTCATGAATTTTCACTCATCAGATTTATGTTTATGGAGTGTGACCTTCGGTAAGTTTCGCATATATTCACATGTAGCGGTACGTATTTCACCATGTATGGCAGGATTAAAACCGACTGTTGAATGTCTTCTTAATCCTTTAAAGTTCATTACGATTTTTTTTTCTTGTCATGCAATATACTATGGACTGTTTACATAGAGACAAGGTATTCTCAAAAGACTCTTTTTGTGTCTTTATTCATTTGGTTGAACACGTCAAGGGAGACAATTTCCAGCCTTTACAAGAATTGTTCTCCCTTTGACCACTCGTTGAAATCGTGATTGCGGTGCCACCACATACATGCTCAAATACATTATTTGAGTTTCCAGTTGAATTACAATCGCTTAAAAATCCCATTCATAACATGTCTGTTCATTTATTTCGTCTGGATCATATCGTCATAAATTGATTAGGCCCTATACTACATGGTCATTATGAAACCTTAATGTGGAAACGTGAACATTGTCTTCCCACTGTATGTTTCATCGGGTTTTTGTTCCGCTGTGGTGTGATTCGAATATATTGAAAATGATGGTATGTTTTCTTTGATGAAACGAATACATAAATTTATTTACAATATATATGTGCTCAGACATTTTACTAACCTTTTTGTCGGAATTCGGGGAATGTCCCAAAACAGCTTCGCAGCCTAAGGATTCACCGTGTTTCGACAAGCTATTAACAGGATTGTTTTCATCGGAATTCAGGGAATGTCGCAATTTGGGTGTTCCTATTCAGTGATTCTCCATTTTTCGACAAATACTTAACTTTGATGGAATTAAATATTGGAACACATATTTCGAAACTTTTCTTCAACGTCATTCATTTAGATTCTGATTGCAACTGCTGATAGGCCTGTTTAATTTTACCACTGACTTCTTATCGTTAGTAAAAATGTTGCGAGTAAGGTTTTGTTTTCTGCCACCTTTACTATTTTTATCAAAATCCGAGTCAACTTGTCAAGATTTACTTCCCTTACACATAAATCAGAAAGTACCCGCTGTTGATCGAAGCCTTTGTTAACAAATGTCATTTGATTTGATTGGCTTTTTATATGCCTTCCGGGGTCTAGGTCGTTATTGTCAAAATGTGGTACGTGTATATGTAGCCTTGTGTTAGGCTTCAACTTCTAGCATTAATGAATTAAATTAATGCTTTTCGAATTTGTATACCTTGACTATTAAATATTTATTTTCTGAAATCATGCTTTCAGAGAAAACGGCTAACTTGTACATGTTGACGAACTTATTCATGATTCTTGTGTGTGCGGGATTGGTGCTGTTGACCGCATTGAAGCTTTCCATGAAATTATAATTATTAAAGCACGTGAGGTCATGCAGCCAACCTGCGGGTGGTCACGGGTTTCCCCAGGGCTCTGCCGAGTTTCCTACCACCATAATGCTGGCCTCCGTCGTATACAATGAAATATTGTTCAGTACGGCGTAAAACCAATCAAACGAAATAAATAAATGAAGATGAAACAAAAAAAACAAAAAATAAAAACAGACAAAAAACAAAAAAACAGAACAAAACAAACAAAAAACAACAAACCCGACTACCACAAGATATCAACTGTCTTCTAGCTACATTTGACGTGCATATATATCGTGGCATCTGTTAGATCCTATGTGCTGTATGACGATTTCAATAAAGGGTGAAATAACGGTGTAATTCTGTTGTGAGTAAATATAATCGAAGTGTCTCGGTTAGTTTATCGCTCTGTTTCATAATTCCCACCTAACCTAGAGGTAGGGGCTAAACATGCATTGGACGTTAATTAACGTAGCCACGTTGGAACAGGTGTAATTAAAAGCACGGCTGAAATACTGGTTTATGATTACAATGTAAACACAAAGGCTTTCACGCCCCTGGAGCATTATTCAGCTGGTCTTTCCAGCATTATTGAAAATAAAAACTGCTTCTCTCTACGTGATTCCGTTCTAGTTTCTTCCTTTATATACTTTTTGTAATTGTTGTTTTTTGCTGAACGTGGTAATAGAAATTATTCTTGCGATTAATGATCGCAATGTGCAGCATAGAGAGAAAAACCTGAGCAGTGAGCAGTGCACTTTCATGGCAAGAGAGTGTTTAGTTGTAAAAAGTGTCTCAGGACTTAAGCCTAGGACCATTTTAGCCCAGAATAAGCTTTCATTTAGTTTGTGTGAAGATTAAAGTTGTATAAATAATTTTTGCCTCGCTTAACTTGCGGACAATCGGCTCTGGTTTAATTCTTCGAGGACGGAAATAATGCATACATGATCAAAGGGGACATAAGCTTGCATTGCTTGTAAGGGCATTACCTCCCTTTGACCATGAAAGGCGTCCAATTTAATGACACGTGTTCTGCTTCCATGAACTCTCCTTGTTAATTCAAACAAATGTACATAGAATTGACTGTACGTTTTGAATAAGTTTTCAAAATGTGTCGTACACGCAAGACCACAAAATACAGCATTTCAATGCTATTGGAATTCAGGAAATCCAGCAGATTTGATCCACAAATCCGATGTTTCCCCAGCTCTCTGAGAAAGGTTCCTGTCTCACTCACAGGAGATAATACCTTCTCTTGATAATAACGACACTCTACAAGCTTTCAACAAGACTACGAGAAAACAAAGTTCATGTGACAGTTTTTGGAAGTATCCAGGTTAAATGCAATTTACGAAAGAAAGTTTTGTGAAACCATCATGATATCAATATATATTTTTTAAAAAGTTTGATCAAATGTCTGGAGGCCAATATATGTCTGTATCTCCACATTGTAGCAAATGTGATGCGGAATTTTGCGTTTTCTCGTGTTCCACGTACACATTCAGTGAATAAAGCCTGTCAAATGATTAACTTCACTTGGCACCTCAAGCCATTGCATTTGACACAAACCATTATATATTAACAATTTTTTGTTGGGCAAGCCAGTGTTTGGTGTCAGATAAAGGTGCGAAAAGCTCTTTTGCTGTTCATCGGAATTTGAGAAATGTAGCAAATTGGTACCAGAAGTCGTCTAATTTTCAAATTC